>NW_024058626.1:0-51052 GCF_016432855.1 Salvelinus namaycush
GAGGTTTAATATCCTGACCTAGTGAGATATACATGGAGGAGGTTTAATATCCTGACCTAGTGAGATATCATGGAGGAGGTTTAATACCCTGCCCTAGTGAGATATACATGGAGGAGACTTAATATCCTGACTAGTGAGATATACATGGAGGAGAACTTAATATCCTGACCTAGTGAGATATACATGGAGGAGGTTTAATATCCTGACCTAGTGAGATATACATGGAGGAGGTTTAATATCCTGACCTAGTGAGATATACATGGAGGAGGTTTTAATATCCTGACCTAGTGAGATATACATGGAGGAGGTTTAATATCCTGACCTAGTGAGATATACATGGAGGTTTAATACCCTGACCTAGTGAGATATACATGGAGGAGGTTTAATACCCTGACCTAGTGAGATATACATGGAGGAGGTTTAATACCCTGACCTAGTGAGATATACATGGAGGAGGTTTAATATCCTGACCTAGTGAGATATACATGGAGGTTTAATATCCTGACCTAGTGAGATATACATGGAGGAGACTTAATATCCTGCCCTAGTGAGATATACATGGAGGAGGTTTAATATCCTGACCTAGTGAGATATACATGGAGGAGGTTTAATACCCTGACCTAGTGAGATATACATGGAGGTTTAATACCCTGACCTAGTGAGGATATTACATGGGAGGAGTTTAATACCTGACCTAGTGAGATATACATGGAGGAGGTTTAATACCCTGACCTAGTGAGATATACATGGAGGAGGTTTAATATCCTGACCTAGTGAGATATACATGGAGGAGGTTTAATATCCTGACCTAGTGAGATATACATGGAGGAGACTTAATATCCTGACCTAGTGAGATATACATGGAGGAGGTTTAATACCCTGTCCTAGTGAGATATACATGGAGGAGGTTTAATATCCTGACCTAGTGAGATATACATGGAGGAGGTTTAATATCCTGCCCTAGTGAGATATACATGGAGGAGGTTTAATATCCTGCCCTAGTGAGATATACATGGAGGAGGTTTAATATCCTGCCCTAGTGAGATATACATGGAGGAGGTAACCTAGTGAGATATACGGAGGAGGTTTAATATCCTGATCTAGTGAGATATACATGGAGGAGGTTTAATATCCTGCCTAGTGAGATATACATGGAGGAGGTTTAATACCCTGACTAGTGAGATATACATGGAGGAGGTTTTAATACCCTGACCTAGTGAGAGTATACCATGGAGAGGTTTAATACCCTGACCTAGTGAGATATACATGGATGTTTAATACCCTGACCTAGTGAGATATACATGGCGGAGGTGTTAATAACCCTGACCTAGTGAGATATACTGGCGGAGGTTTAATACCCTGACCTAGTGAGATATACATGGCGGAGGTTAATATCCTGCCTAGTGAGATATACATGGAGAGGTTTTAATATCCTGCCCTATGAGATATACATGGAGGAGGTTTAATATCCTGACCTAGTGAGATATACATGGAGGAGGTTTAATATCCTGACCTAGTGAGATATACATGGAGGAGGTTTAATATCCTGACCTAGTGAGATATACATGGAGGAGGTTTAATTATCCTGCCCTAGTGAGATATACATGGAGGAGGTTTAATATCCTGCCCTAGTGAGATATACATGAGGAGGTTTAATATCCTGACCTAGTGAGATATACATGGAGGAGGTTTAATTCCTGCCCTAGTGAGATATACATGGAGAGGTTAATATCCTGCCCTAGTGAGATATACATGGAGGAGGTTTAATACCCTGACCTAGTGAGATATACATGGAGGAGGTTTAATATCCTGACCTAGTGAGATATACATGGAGGAGGTTTAATATCCTGACCTAGTGAGATATACATGGAGGAGGATTTAATATCCTGACCTAGTGAGATATACATGGAGGAGGTTTAATATCCTGACCTAGTGAGATATACATGGAGGAGACTTAATATCCCTGACCTAGTGAGATATACATGGAGGGAGACTTAATATCCTGACCTAGAGAGATATACATGGTGGAGATTTAACATCCCGACCTAGTGAGATATACATGGAGGAGGTTTAATACCCTGACCTAGTGAGATATACATGGAGGAGGTTTAATACCCTGACCTAGTGAGATATACATGGAGGAGGTTTAATACCCTGCCCTAGTGAGATATACATGGAGGAGGTTTAATACCCTGCCCTAGTGAGATATACATGGAGGAGGTTTAATACCCTGACCTAGTGAGATATACATGGAGGAGGTTTAATACCCTGACCTAGTGAGATATACATGGAGGAGGTTTAATACCCTGACCTAGTGAGATATACATGGAGGAGGTTTAATACCCTGACCTAGTGAGATATACATGGAGGAGGTTTAATATCCTGACCTAGTGAGATATACATGGAGGAGGTTTAATATCCTGACCTAGTGAGATATACATGGAGGAGGTTTAATATCCTGACCTAGTGAGATATACATGGAGGAGGTTTAATATCCTGCCCTAGTGAGATATACATGGAGGAGGTTTAATATCCTGCCCTAGTGAGATATACATGGAGGAGGTTTAATATCCTGACCTAGTGAGATATACATGGAGGAGGTTTAATACCCTGACCTAGTGAGATATACATGGAGGAGGTTTAATATCCTGACCTAGTGAGATATACATGGAGGAGACTTAATATCCTGACCTAGTGAGATATACATGGAGGAGGTTTAATATCCTGACCTAGTGAGATATACATGGAGGAGACTTAATACCCTGACCTAGTGAGATATACATGGAGGAGACTTAATATCCTGACCTAGTGAGATATACATGGAGGAGGTTTAACATCCTGACATAGTGAGATATACATGGAGGAGGTTTAACATCCTGACCTAGTGAGATATACATGGAGGAGGTTTAATACCCTACCCTAGTGAGATATACATGGAGGAGGTTTAATACCCTGCCCTAGTGAGATATACATGGAGGAGGTTTAATACCCTGCCCTAGTGAGATATACATGGAGGAGGTTTAATACCCTGCCCTAGTGAGATATACATGGAGGAGGTTTAATACCCTGACCTAGTGAGATATACATGGAGGAGGTTTAATATCCTGACCTAGTGAGATATACATGGAGGAGGTTTAATACCCTGACCTAGTGAGATATACATGGAGGAGGTTTAATACCCTGACCTAGTGAGATATACATGGAGGAGGTTTAATATCCTGCCCTAGTGAGATATACATGGAGGAGGTTTAATATCCTGACCTAGTGAGATATACATGGAGGAGGTTTAATATCCTGACCTAGTGAGATATACATGGAGGAGACTTAATACCCTGACCTAGTGAGATATACATGGAGGTTTAATATCCTGACCTAGTGAGATATACATGGAGGAGGTTTAACATCCTGACCTAGTGAGATATACATGGAGGAGGTTTAATATCCTGACCTAGTGAGATATACATGGAGGAGACTTATTACCCTGACCTAGTGAGATATACATGGAGGTTTAATATCCTGACCTAGTGAGATATACATGGAGGAGGTTTAACATCCTGACCTAGTGAGATATACATGGAGGAGGTTTAATACCCTGCCCTAGTGAGATATACATGGAGGAGACTTAATATCCTGACCTAGTGAGATATACATGGAGGAGACTTAATATCCTGACCTAGTGAGATATACATGGAGGAGGTTTAATATCCTGACCTAGTGAGATATACATGGAGGAGGTTTAATATCCTGACCTAGTGAGATATACATGGAGGAGGTTTAATATCCTGACCTAGTGAGATATACATGGAGGAGGTTTAATATCCTGACCTAGTGAGATATACATGGAGGAGGTTTAATATCCTGACCTAGTGAGATATACATGGAGGAGGTTTAATATCCTGACCTAGTGAGATATACATGGAGGAGGTTTAATATCCTGACCTAGTGAGATATACATGGAGGAGGTTTAATATCCTGACCTAGTGAGATATACATGGAGGAGGTTTAATATCCTGACCTAGTGAGATATACATGGAGGAGGTTTAATACCCTGACCTAGTGAGATATACATGGAGGAGGTTTAATATCCTGACCTAGTGAGATATACATGGAGGAGGTTTAATATCCTGACCTAGTGAGATATACATGGAGGAGGTTTAATACCCTGACCTAGTGAGATATATATTGGGGGAGGTTTAATATCCTGACCTAGTGAGATATACATGGAGGAGGTTTAATATCCTGACCTAGTGAGATATACATGGAGGAGGTTTAATATCCTGACCTAGTGAGATATACATGGAGGAGACTTAATACCCTGACCTAGTGAGATATACATGGAGGTTTAATATCCTGACCTAGTGAGATATACATGGAGGAGGTTTAACATCCTGACCTAGTGAGATATACATGGAGGAGGTTTAATACCCTGACCTAGTGAGATATACATGGAGGAGGTTTAATACCCTGACCTAGTGAGATATACATGGAGGAGGTTTAATATCCTGACCTAGTGAGATATACATGGAGGAGACTTAATACCCTGACCTAGTGAGATATACATGGAGGTTTAATACCCTGACCTAGTGAGATATACATGGAGGTTTAATATCCTGACCTAGTGAGATATACATGGAGGAGGTTTAAAACCCTGACCTAGTGAGATATACATGGAGGAGGTTTAATATCCTGACCTAGTGAGATATACATGGAGGAGGTTTAAAACCCTGACCTAGTGAGATATACATGGAGGAGGTTTAATATCCTGACCTAGTGAGATATACATGGCGGAGGTTTAATACCCTGACCTAGTGAGATATACATGGCGGAGGTTTAATACCCTGCCCTAGTGAGATATACATGGAGGAGGTTTAATATCCTGACCTAGTGAGATATACATGGAGGAGGTTTAATATCCTGACCTAGTGAGATATACATGGAGGAGGTTTAATATCCTGACCTAGTGAGATATACATGGAGGAGGTTTAATACCCTGACCTAGTGAGATATACATGGAGGAGGTTTAATACCCTGACCTAGTGAGATATACATGGAGGAGGTTTAATATCCTGCCCTAGTGAGATATACATGGAGGAGGTTTAATATCCTGACCTAGTGAGATATACATGGAGGAGGTTTAATATCCTGACCTAGTGAGATATACATGGAGGAGACTTAATACCCTGACCTAGTGAGATATACATGGAGGTTTAATATCCTGACCTAGTGAGATATACATGGAGGAGGTTTAACATCCTGACCTAGTGAGATATACATGGAGGAGGTTTAATATCCTGACCTAGTGAGATATACATGGAGGAGACTTATTACCCTGACCTAGTGAGATATACATGGAGGTTTAATATCCTGACCTAGTGAGATATACATGGAGGAGGTTTAACATCCTGACCTAGTGAGATATACATGGAGGAGGTTTAATACCCTGCCCTAGTGAGATATACATGGAGGAGACTTAATATCCTGACCTAGTGAGATATACATGGAGGAGACTTAATATCCTGACCTAGTGAGATATACATGGAGGAGGTTTAATATCCTGACCTAGTGAGATATACATGGAGGAGGTTTAATATCCTGACCTAGTGAGATATACATGGAGGAGGTTTAATATCCTGACCTAGTGAGATATACATGGAGGAGGTTTAATATCCTGACCTAGTGAGATATACATGGAGGAGGTTTAATATCCTGACCTAGTGAGATATACATGGAGGAGGTTTAATATCCTGACCTAGTGAGATATACATGGATGTTTAATACCCTGACCTAGTGAGATATACATGGAGGAGGTTTAATATCCTGACCTAGTGAGATATACATGGAGGAGGTTTAATATCCTGACCTAGTGAGATATACATGGAGGAGGTTTAATACCCTGACCTAGTGAGATATACATGGAGGAGGTTTAATATCCTGCCCTAGTGAGATATACATGGAGGAGGTTTAATATCCTGACCTTGTGAGATATACATGGAGGAGGTTTATTACCCTGACCTAGTGAGATATACTTGGAGGAGGTTTAATATCCTGCCCTAGTGAGATATACATGGAGGAGGTTTAATATCCTGACCTAGTGAGATATACATGGAGGAGGTTTAATATCCTGACCTAGTGAGATATACATGGAGGAGGTTTAATATCCTGACCTAGTGAGATATACATGGATGTTTAATACCCTGACCTAGTGAGATATACATGGAGGAGGTTTAATATCCTTACCTAGTGAGATATACATGGAGGAGGTTTAATATCCTGACCTAGTGAGATATACATGGAGGAGGTTTAATATCCTGACCTAGTGAGATATACATGGAGGAGGTTTAATACCCTGACCTAGTGAGATATACATGGAGGAGGTTTAATATCCTGCCCTAGTGAGATATACATGGAGGAGGTTTAATATCCTGACCTAGTGAGATATACATGGAGGAGGTTTAATACCCTGACCTAGTGAGATATACATGGAGGAGGTTTAATATCCTGCCCTAGTGAGATATACATGGAGGAGGTTTAATATCCTGACCTAGTGAGATATACATGGAGGAGGTTTAATACCCTGACCTAGTGAGATATACATGGAGGAGGTTTAATACCCTGACCTAGTGAGATATACATGGAGGTTTAATATCCTGACCTAGTGAGATATACATGGAGGAGGTTTAACATCCTGACCTAGTGAGATATACATGGATGAGGTTTAATACCCTGACCTAGTGAGATATACATGGAGGAGGTTTAATATCCTGACCTAGTGAGATATACATGGAGGAGACTTAATACCCCGACCTAGTGAGATATACATGGAGGAGGTTTAATATCCTGACCTAGTGAGATATACATGGAGGAGACTTAATATCCTGACCTAGTGACATATACATGGAGGAGGTTTAATATCCTGACCTAGTGAGATATACATGGAGGAGACTTAATATCCTGACCTAGTGAGATATACATGGAGGAGGTTTAATATCCTGACTTAGTGAGATATACATGGAGGAGATTTAATATCCTGACCTAGTGAGATATACATGGAGGAGGTTTAATATCCTGACCTAGTGAGATATACATGGAGGAGGTTTAATATCCTGACCTAGTGAGATATACATGGAGGAGGTTTAATATCCTGCCCTAGTGAGATATACATGGAGGAGGTTTAATACCCTGACCTAGTGAGATATACATGGAGGAGGTTTAATACCCTGACCTAGTGAGATATACATGGAGGAGGTTTAATATCCTGACCTAGTGAGATATACATGGAGGAGGTTTAATATCCTGACCTAGTGAGATATACATGGAGGAGACTTAATATCCTGACCTAGTGAGATATACATGGAGGAGGTTTAATATCCTGACCTAGTGAGATATACATGGAGGAGGTTTAATATCCTGACCTAGTGAGATATACATGGATGTTTAAATCCCTGACCTAGTGAGATATACATGGCGGAGGTTTAATACCCTGACCTAGTGAGATATACATGGCGGAGGTTTAATATCCTGCCCTAGTGAGATATACATGGAGGAGGTTTAATATCCTGACCTAGTGAAATATACATGGAGGAGGTTTAATATCCTGACCTAGTGAGATATACATGGAGGAGGTTTAATATCCTGCCCTAGTGAGATATACATGGAGGAGGTTTAATACCCTGACCTAGTGAGATATACATGGAGGAGGTTTAATACCCTGCCCTAGTGAGATATACATGGAGGAGGTTTAATACCCTGACCTAGTGAGATATACATGGAGGAGGTTTAATACCCTGACCTAGTGAGATATACATGGAGGAGGTTTAATATCCTGCCCTAGTGAGATATACATGGAGGAGGTTTAATATCCTGACCTAGTGAGATATACATGGAGGAGGTTTAATACCCTGCCCTAGTGAGATATACATGGAGGAGGTTTAATACCCTGACCTAGTGAGATATACATGGAGGAGGTTTAATACCCTGACCTAGTGAGATATACATGGAGGAGGTTTAATACCCTGACCTAGTGAGATATACATGGAGGAGGTTTAATACCCTGACCTAGTGAGATATACATGGAGGAGGTTTAATACCCTGACCTAGTGAGATATACATGGAGGAGGTTTAATATCCTGACCTAGTGAGATATACATGGAGGAGGTTTAATACCCTGACCTAGTGAGATATACATGGAGGAGGTTTAATATCCTGACCTAGTGAGATATACATGGAGGAGACTTAATATCCTGACCTAGTGAGATATACATGGAGGAGGTTTAATATCCTGACCTAGTGAGATATACATGGAGGAGGTTTAATATCCTGACCTAGTGAGATATACATGGAGGAGACTTAATATCCTGACCTAGTGAGATATACATGGAGGAGGTTTAATACCCTGACCTAGTGAGATATACATGGAGGAGGTTTAATATCCTGACCTAGTGAGATACACATGGAGGTTTAATATCCTGACCTAGTGAGATATACATGGAGGAGGTTTAGTACCCTGACCTAGTGAGATATACATGGAGGTTTAATATCCTGACCTAGTGAGATATACATGGAGGTTTAATATCCTGACCTAGTGAGATATACATGGAGGAGACTTAATCAAGCTAGTCGTCTTGACTACTTGTCTCTTTCTCTCTTGCATCAAAGGTTAATTTTTTTTAATAGGAGACAGAATGCGATCGGATCATCATCTAATTGGCATTCACAAAACTCTTATAGATTTTCCACGTGGACGGGGATATTGGATATGTAATCACAGTTTATTGGAGGACAACTTATTTTTAACTAAGACAAAATAATTTATAACTGAATTTTTCCAGTATAATATAGGTTCAGCAAATCCCCTTATTGTTTGGGATACCTTTAAATGTACCTTAAGGGGTCATTCATTTCAATATTCATCAATAATAAAAAGCAGTTTCTGGCTAAAGAGACAAGACTAACAAGGGAAATCCATGAACTAATAGTACAGGTAGATGGCAATAAAAATTATACTACAGAGATACAAAATAAGTTAGAGGAAAAACAAAAAGAACTGGAGGAACTTATTCAAGAACGATCTAATGTAATCTATTACAGAAATAAAGCAAACTGGATGGAATACAGAGAAAAATGCACAACATTCTTCCTGAATCTCCAATACAGGAACGCTAACAAAAATAATTTGCAGAAACTCGTTACTGAAGACGGAGTCATCAAATCAATTTCAATCACCCTTCTTACATCAGCTGACATCTCAAAGTGCTGAAACCCAGCCTAAAACCCCAAACAGCAAGCAATGTAGGTGTAGAAGCACAGTGGCTAGGAAACACTCCCTAGAATGTATTTATAAAGCCCTTCTTACATCAGCTGATATCTCAAAGTGCTGAAACCCAGCCTAAAACCCCAAACAGCAAGCAGGTGTAGAAGCACGGTGGCTAGGAAACACTCCCTAGAATGTATTTATATAGCCCTTCTTACATCAGCTGATATCTCAAAGTGCTGTACAGAAACCCAGCCTAAAACCCCAAACAGCAAGCAATGCAGGTGTAGAAGCACCTAGAAAGCCCAAAACCTAGGAAGAAACCTAGAGAAGAACCAAGCTATGAGGGGTGGCCAGTCTTCTTCTGGCTGTGCCGGGTGGAGATTATAACAGAACATGGCAAAGATGTTCAAATGTTCATAAATTACCAGCATGGTCAAATAATAATAATCACAGTAGTTGTCTGAGAATTTATAGCACGACTTTTGATGCTACTTGGTTGGGGTCTGAGGAGATTATTTGTTGCGATTGCAAACGTAATAAAATGGTGGTGCGATAGTCCAGGATTATGAGGAAAAACATTAAGATCCACAACATTTATTCCATGGGACAAAACTAGGTCCAGAGTATGACTGTGACAGTGAGTAGGTCCAGAGACATGTTGGACAAAACCCACTGAGTCGATGATGGCTCCGAAAGCCTTTTGGAGTGGGTCTGTGGACTTTCCATGTGAATATGAAAATCACCAAAAATGTGAATATTATCTGCTATGACTACAAGGTCCGATTGGAATTCAGGGAACTCAGTGAGGAACGCTGTATATGGCCCAGGAGGCCTGTAAACAGTAGCTATAAAAAGTGAATTCAGGGAACTCAGTGAGGAACGCTGTATATGGCCCAGGAGGCCTGTAAACAGTAGCTATAAAAAGTGATTGAGTAGGCTGCATAGATTTCATGACTAGAAGCTCAAAAGACGAAAACGTCGTTTTTTTTTTGTAAATTGAAATTTGCTCTCGTAAATGTTAGCAACACCTCCGCCTTTGCGGGATGCGCGGGGGATATGGTCACTAGTGTAACCAGGAGGTGAGGCCTCATTTAACACAGTAAATTCATCAGGCTTAAGCCATGTGTCAGTCAGGCCAATCACATCAAGATTATGATCAGTGATTAGTTAATTGACTATAACTGCCTTGGAAGTGAGGGATCTAACATTAAGTAGCCCTATTTTGAGATGTGAGGTATCACGATCTCTTTCAATAATGGCAGGAATGGAGGAGGTCTTTATTCTAGTGAGATTGCTAAAGCGAACACCGCCATGTTTAGTTTTGCCCAACCTAGGTCGAGGCACAGACACGGTCTCAATGGGGATAGCTGAGCTGACTACACTGACTGTGCTAGTGGCAGACTCCACTAAGCTGGCAGGTTGGCTAACAGCCTGCTGCCTGGCCTGCACCCTATTTCATTGTGGAGCTAGAGGAGTTAGAGCCCTATCTATGTTGGTAGATAAAATGAGAGCACCCCTCCAGCTAGGATGGAGTCCGTCACTCCTCAGCAGGCCAGGCTTGGTCCTGTTTGTGGGTGAGTCCCAGAAAGAGGGCCAATTATCTACAAATTCTATCTTTTGGGAGGGGCAGAAAACAGTTTTCAACCAGCGATTGAGTTGTGAGACTCTGCTGTAGAGCTCATCACCCCCCCTAACTGGGAGGGAGCCAGAGACAATTACTCGATGCCGACACATCTTTCTAGCTGATTTACAGGCTGAAGCTATGTTGCGCTTGGTGACCTCTGACTGTTTCATCCTAACATCGTTGGTGCCGACGTGGATAACAATATGTTTATACTCTCTACACTCGCCAGTTTTAGCCAGCACCATCTTCAGATTAGCCTTAACGTTGGTAGCCCTGTCCCCTGGTGAACAGTGTATGATCGCTGGATGATTCGTTTTAAGTCTAATACTGCGGGTAATGGAGTCGCGAATGACTAGGGTTTTCAATTTGTCAGAGCTAATGGTGGAAGCTTCGGCATCTCAGACCCCGTAACGGGAGGAGTAGAGACCAGAGAAGGCTCGGCCTCAGACTCCGACTCGCTGCTTAGTGGGGAAAACCGGTTGAACGCTTCTGTCGGCTGAATGAGCGACACCGGTTGAGCATTCCTACAGCATTTCCCTTCAGAAGCCATGATCTATGATTCTCCGAATGATACTTTAAAAGAGGAAGCTAATTATTTTAGGCAGATGTTCTCTTTTCCATCTCGTCCTTTCCCACTGAATGAAGATTATGGTAAGGAATTCTTTCCAAATAATATAAAAAATGGAAAATTAACAAATGTACAGAAAGATCAGAGCGAAGGCCAAATTACAGAGGAACTTTTTGAGGCTATTAAATCCTTTCAATCTGGAAAAACCCCAGGGCTTGATGGCATACTAGTAGAGGTATATCAAGTATTTTTTGATATACTAAAAGCTCCATTGTTAGATTGTTTTAACTACTCCTATAGAAATGGCAGTCTGTCAGGTACTCAGCAGGAAGGTCTGATTTCTCTATTATTTAAACAAGACCCAGATGGCAAATATAAAGACCCAGTCTATCTAAAAAACTGGAGGCCCCTTACACTTCAATGTTGTGATGCAAAAATACTAGCAAAATGCATAGCACTCAGAATTAAAAGGGTTTTTACCAGGTATTGTTCATCCTGATCAGACAGGTTTCTTACATGGATGACACATTGGAGATAATATACGACAACTACTAGAAATAATAGAACATCATGAAACATATAAGAAGTCAGGAATGGTATTTATAGCGGATTTTGAAAAGGCATTTGATAAAGTAAGACTGGATTTTATTTATAAATGCCTGGATTTTTTTTTTTTTTGTAATTCTCTTAGAAAATGGGTAAAAATTATGTATAGCAACCCCAGGTTTAAAATAGTAAATAACGGCTACTTCTCAGAGAGTTTTGAATTGTCAAGAGGAGTTAAACAAGGATGTCTGCTGTCACCATATCTATTCGTTATGGCCATCGAAATGCTAGCTGTTAAAATCAGATCCAATAACAACATTAGAGGATTAGAAATCCAAGGCTTAAAAACAAAGGTGTCCATGTATGCCGATTACTCAAGTTTTATGTTAAGTCCGCAAGCTAGATCCCTGCAATGTCTCATTAAAGATCTAGATAACTTTTCTATACTCTCTGGACTAAAACCTAATTATGATAAGTGTACAATATTACGTATTGGATCCTTAAAAAATACAACTTTTACATTACCCTGCAGTTTACCTATAAAATGGGCTGATAGTGAAGTAGACATACTCGGTATTCATATCACAAAATATATAAATAAGCTCTCCACAAGGAATTTCAATAGAAAACTTGTAAAAATAGACAAGATCCTGCAACCATGGAGAGGTAAATACCTGTCTATTTATGGAAAAATTGCCCTGATTAACTCCTTAGTCATATCTCAGTTTACTCACCTACTTATGGCGCTGCCTACTCCTGATGATTCGTTTTTCAAATCATATGAGCAAAAAATATTTCGCTTTATCTGGGACTGTTACTGCTCTCGTTGGTGGAATGATGAAGAGTGGACCAAGGCGCAGGGTGGTAGGCGTACATCGTAACTTTATTGATGACACCAAACAAAATAACAAAATCAAAAAACGAAAGCGCACAGTTCTGTAAGGCTAAGAAACGATACAGAAAACAAGATCCCACAAAACCCAAAAGGCAAATGACAACTTATATATGATCCCCAATCAGAGACAACGATAGACAGCTGCCTCTGATTGGGAACCACACTCGGCCAAAAACAAAGAAAACATAGAGTTTCCCACCCGAGTCACACCCTGACCTAACCAAACATAGAGAATAATAAGGATCTCTAAGGTCAGGGCGTGACAGGGACGCTAAACCAGGCAAAATAAAACGAGCGTATCTATATAATGAATATGATTTGGGTGGGTTGAGATTATTAAATATAAAAGCACTAAACCTCTCTCTAAAAGCTTCACTCATTCAACAGTTTTATTTGAACCCTAAATGGTTCTCAAGTAGATTAATAAGAAAAGCTCATCCATTGTTTAAAAATGGCCTTTGTGCCATGTCTCATTTTCGATTAATTGAAAATTATACTTTTTTCAAAGTATCTGTCTTTTTCAAACAAGCATTGCAGAGCTGGCTACAATTTCGATTTCATCCCCCTGAAAAGATAAAACAAATATTACAACAAATATTATGGCTGAACTCAAATGTGCTGGTTGATAAAATACCTGTATTTATGGGAAAGATGTTTGAAAAGGGTATTTTGTTCTTAAATGATATTGTAAATTGTAATGGTAGAGTTATATCCTTCATGGAGTAATCAGAATTGTACAGGAAGGTCTGCTCAATCCAAGAGTACAACCAATTGATTACAGCATTGCCCCAAAAATGGAGGAGGCTGGTGGCAGTGGGAGGAGGAGGGGAACTGGTCTGTCTGCCCAATATAAAGGATCAATACTGGCGGAGGAATAAAAATAGCATAAATAGGAAAGTATACCAGTTTCATTTGAGGACCAGGATGTTGACAACTGTGCCATGCACAAAATAGTTGGGAAGAGATTTTTGATGTACCGATTCCATGGTACAGGGTGTATGAGTTGATATATAAAACAACGCAAGATTCAGGACTTTGTGCTTTTCAGCTAAAATTATTATATAGAATTCTTGCCACCAACAAAATGTTGAATATTTGGCGCATAAAATCATCGAAGCTCTGCAGATTTTGTTGTGAGGATACAGAATCAATAGACCATTTATTTTGGTATTGCCCTCAGGTAGCCTGTTTCTAGTCTCAGGTTCAGGAATGGCTGAAAATGCATAGCATTGATCTAAAATTGACCCTAGAAATAGAACTGTTAGGAGATCCGGAGAGACCGGGTCAGTCAATTACTGATATGCTAATACTCTTAGTAAAAGTATTTATCTTCAACACGCAATCTGTAGATTCTATTCGATTAGATAGATTGAAATTGTACGTTACACATCATAGCATAGTTGAAAGATATGTGTTGCGTAGAAACACGAAGTGGGTGGCCAGCAAAGATAGATGGGATGGGCTGAGGGAAGCTGAGGGTGGCCAGCAGAGATAGATGGAATGGGCTGAGGGAAGCTGAGGGTTGGTATGTGGAATTGGAGACAAGTGGGAGTGGAGTTGCTGTGTGAGAGAGAATGATGGTCAAAAGATAAAGGGGGAAAAAAAGTCAAAATAAAACATAATAAAAGTACATTTGAATGACACTAGGTGGCAGTGTTTTTACAACTAATGCTGGTTTGCCTGAGGCTGATGCCGTGCAGGTGTTTGTACACATGCATATACACACACTCTCATTCAAATAAACACATACAAGAACACACACATATATGTAATAGTGCCAGACATGCACACAAACATATACAGTTGGCATTGCTGTTATGATTTCAGTTGTCCCTGATGTCCTTTGTGTTAAATGTATTATTTAGTTTTCTTTATTTTGCATTGTTGTTTGCTGTTTTTTCTTTAGTTCATTCTCTTGGTTGTTGGTGTATTGGGGGGGTTCTTGGGGGTGGGGAATGGAATTAATTGTATTTTTTTATCTTCCGGGGGGGGGGGGGGGGGGGTGGAGGACTGTGGGAGGGGTCTCGAATGGTTGAGGGCCAGCTATTGGGGAACTGTGTGGCGATCTTGGAGGGTTCGGGTTTCACAAGATTGTGATCATGAAAAAGGAAACTATGACATATATTTTCTATCACTATCATGCACACGCACCCTCACACATAAGGATGGCTCTGAAAGACTGATACATGTTTGATAGTAGTAGTAGACACCCTCACACATAAGGATGGCTCTGTTGTAGAAAGACTGATACATGTTTGATAGTAGTAGTAGACACCCTCACACATAAGGATGGCTCTGTTGCAGAAAGACTGATACATGTTTGATAGTGTCTTGATGCTGTATTGTGTGTGCTTCATGTTCTAATACTTTAATGTTACCCCTTCCTTGTGTTTTTTTGTAATAAATAATAAAAAAAATAAAAACAATTAAACAATGTTAACTACACTGTATTTCTGATGTCAATTTGATGTTATTTTACTGGACAAAAAAATGTGCTTTTCTTTGAAAAATAAAGTGGTGATCCTAACTGACTTTAAGACAGGGAATTTTTACTAAGATTAAATGTCAGGAATTGTGAAAAACTGAGTTTAAATGTAGTTGGGTAAGGTGTATGTAAACTTCCGACTTCAACTGTATATACGTATATAAAAACAGTGATTCTCAAACTGGGGTGTCGCGGGACTTGTGCAAGATTTTTGTTTACCATTAAAAAGTTTGGGGTCAATTAGAAATGTCCTTGTTTTTAGAATGTGAAATGTCAGAATAATAGTAGAGAGAATGATTGATTTCAGATTTGATTTCATTCATCACATTCCCAGTGGGCCAACACTCAATTAGTATTTGGTAGCATTGCCTTTAAATTGTTTAACTTGGGTCAAACGTTTCGGGTAGCCTTCCATAACGGGATTGCAGCCATAAGAAGTTAACGGGATGATATGACAACAGCCAGTGAAAGTGCAGGGCGCCAAATTCAAACAGAAATTTCATAATTAAAATTCCTCAAACATACATGTATCTTATACCATTTTAAAGGTAATCCTGTTGTTAATCCCACCAAAGTGTCCGATTTCAAATAGGTTTTTCAGCGAAAGCACCACAAACGATTATGTTAGGTCACCGCAAAATCACAGACAAACACAGTCATTTCTCCAGCCAAAGACAGGAGTCACAAAAAGCAGAAATAGAGATAAAATTAATCACTAACCTTTGATGATCATCCTCAGATGACACTCATAGGACTTCATGTTACACAATACATATATGTTTTGTTCGATAAAGTTAATATTTATATCCAAGAACCTCCGTTTACATTGGCTCCATGTTCAGAAATGCCTCCAAAATATCCGGAGAAATTGTAGAGAGCCACGTCAAATAACATAAATACTCATCATAAACTTTGATGAAAGATACATGTTTTACATAGAATTAAAAATACACTTGTTCTTAATGCAACCGCTGTGTCAGATTTCAAAAAGCTTTACGCCAAAAGCACAATATTCAATAATCTGAGAACAGCGTTCAGCCACAAAAGCAAGCCATACAGTTACCC
The DNA here is from genome assembly GCF_016432855.1 of Salvelinus namaycush. Lineage (NCBI taxonomy): Eukaryota > Metazoa > Chordata > Actinopteri > Salmoniformes > Salmonidae > Salvelinus > Salvelinus namaycush. The sequence continues at coordinate 16,437 of NW_024058626.1, forward strand.
GCCAAATTGTGCAGTCAACAAAACTCATAAAAAGCATTATAAATATTCACTTACCTTTGCTGATCTTCGTCAGAATGCACTCCCAGGACTCCCACTTCCACAAGAAATGTTCGTTTTGTTCGGTAATGTCCATCATTTATGTCCAAATAGCTATTTTTGTTAGCGTGTTTGGTAAACAAATCCAACGTCAGGAAGCGCGTTCACTAAAGCTGACGAAATGTCCAAAAGTTCCGTAACAGTCAGTAGAAACATGTCCAACGATGTATTGAATCAATCTTTAGAATATTTTTTACATAAATCTTGAATAACGTGCCAACCGGAGAATTACATTGACTTCAGATGAGCGATGGAACAGAGCTCCCTCTCATGTGAACGCGCATGGTCAGAGCATGGTCAGGTCATGGCAGACCTGACTAATTCCCCTCTCATTCGGCCCCCCTTCACAGTAGAGGCATCAGACAAGGTCATCCATATCTCGCTGTGAATTCAATAGGATCTTGGTTGAAAATCGACCAGCCTCAGAATTCCCACTTCCTGTTTGGATTTTTTCCTAGGTTTTTGCCTGCCATATGAGTTCTGTTATACTCACAGACATAATTCATATGCATATATTAGCAACTGGGACTGAGGAGCAGGCAGTTTACTATGGGCACCTCTGTGCACCGTTCATCCAAGCTACTCAATACTGCCCCTGCAGCCATAAGAAGATAAGCTTCCTACAATAAGTTGGGTGAATTTTGGCCCATTCCTCCTGACAGAGCTGGTGTAACTGAATCAGGTTTCTAGGCCTCCTTGCTCGCACACGCTTTTTCAGTTCTGCCCACAAATTTTCTATAGGATTGAGGTCAGGGCTTTGTGATGGCCACTCCAATACCTTGACTTTGTTGTCCTTAAGCCATTTTGCCACAACTTTGGAAGTATACTTGGGGTCATTGTCCATTTGGAAGACCCATTTGCGACCAAGCTTTAACTTCCTGACTGATGTCTTGAGATGTTGCTTCAATATATCCACATCATTTTTCTGCCTCATGATGCCATCTATTTTGTGAAGTGCACCAGTACTTCCTGCAGCAAAGCACCCCCACAACATGATTCTGCCACCACCGTGCTTCACGGTTTGGATGGTGTTCTTCGGCTTGTAACGCACGTCATCGGGAGAAGGGGAAGAGGACCAAAATGCAGCGTGGTTAGTGTTCGTCATATTTAATTAAAACTGAACACTACACAAAACAACAACGAGGAAAAAACGAAACTGAAACTGTTCTGCCAGGTGAACATACACTAAACAGAAAACAATCACCCACAACACACAATGGAAAACAGGCTACCTAAATATGGCTCCCAATCAGAGACAACGATAGACAGCTGCCTCTGATTGGGAACCACAGCAGGCCAAACACATAGAAAACCAATAACCTAGAAAAAAGAACATAGACTCCCCACCCTAGTCACTCCCTGGCCTAACCAAAATAGAGAATAAAAAACCCTCTCTATAGCCAGGGCGTGACACCCCCTTTTTCCTCCAAACATAATGATGGTCATTATGGCCAAACAGTTCTATTTTTGTTTCATCAGACCAGAGGACATTTCTCCAAAAAGTACGATCTTTGTTCCCATGTGCAGTTGCAAACCGTGGTCTGGCTTTTTTATGGCGGTTTTGGAGCAGTGGCTTCTTCCTTGCTGAGCGGCCTTTCAGATTATGTCGATATGGGACTCGTTTTAATGTGGATAGAGATACTTTTGTACCTGTTTCCTCCAGCATCTTCACAAGGTCCTTTGCTGTTGTTATTTGATTGATTTGCACTTTTTGCACCAAAGTACGTTCATCTCTAGGAGCGATATGACGGCTGCGCAGTCCCGTGGTGTTTATACTTGCGTACTATTGTTTGTACAGATGAACGTGGTACCTTCAGGCGTTTGGAAATTGCTCCCAAGGATGAACGAGACTTGTGGATGTCTACAATTTTTTCTGAGGTCTTGGCTGATTTCTTTTGATTTTCCCATGATGTCAAGCAAAGAGGCACTGAGTTTGAAAGTAGGCCATGAAATACATCCACAGGTACACCTCCAATTGACTCAAATGATGTCAATTAGCCTATCAGAAGCTTCTAAATCCATGACATCATTTTCTGAATTTTCCAAGCTGTTTAAAGGCACAGTCAATTTACTGTATGTAAACTTCTGACCCACTGGAATTGTAATACAGTGAATTTTAAGTGAAATAATCTGTCTGTAAACAATTATTGGAAAAATGTCTTGTGTCATGCACAAAGTAGATATCCTAACCGACTTGCCAAAACTATAGTTTTGTGGACTGGTTGAAAAACGAGTTTCAATGACTCCAACCTAAGTGTATGTAAACTTCCGACTCCAACTGTATGCAGTACCAGTCAAAAGTTTGGACTTGTTTGGTTACTACATGATTCCATATGTGTTTTTTCATAGTTTTGATGTCTTCACTATTATTCTACATGTAGAAAATAGTAAAAATACAGAAAAATCCATGAATGAGTAGGTGTGTCCAAACTTTTTACCAGCGTCTCTTCTTATTGGTGTCCTTTATATATATATATATATATATATATATATATTATTTTGAAAGGTAATCGCCGCCAAGGACATTTTATTTTGAAAGGATATCGCTGCACCTCTTATTGTTGCAGACTTTACACGTGCAGTGCATCCACAGCTACGTTCAGACTCCGTTCAGACTCCGTTCAGACTCCGTTCAGACTCCGTTCAGACTCCGTTCAGACTCCGTTCAGACTCCGTCAGACTCCGTTCAGACTCCGTTCAGACTCCGTCAGACTCCGTTCAGACTCCGCCAGACTCCGTTCAGACTCCGTCAGACTCCGTTCAGACTCCGTTCAGACTCCGTTCAGACTCCGTCAGACTCCGTTCAGACTCCGTTCAGACTCCGTTCAGACTCCGTTCAGACTCCGTCAGACTCCGTTCAGACTCCGTTCAGACTCCGTCAGACTCCGTTCAGACTCCGTTCAGACTCCGTTCAGACTCCGTCAGACTCCGTTCAGACTCCGTTCAGACTCCGTTCAGACTCCGTTCAGACTCCGTTCAGACTCCGTCAGACTCCGTTCAGACTCCGTTCAGACTCCGTCAGACTCCGTTCAGACTCCGTTCAGACTCCGTTCAGACTCCGCCCCACACACACTGGTCCAATAAAAATGTCATTCTGCAACATTGTTTTGTTTTAAAATGTGACATGACCAATCAGGTAATACAGATCTTCTTCTGACAACTAGCTTGATTGACAGCTAACTAAGCAGATGTGTTCTGCAGGCATGTGGATAGTTACCTGTCATTTAACTCATGTAGTCTAGCTGAGTAAAATCATGGACACGTTTTAAAACGTGCAGCTCCCTTTTCATCTACTGTTGCTTCCAATGACAACAACAAGGCAGACAACACGGTCCCTGTCAAGATGAGAAAATACCACCCGACTTCATCAAATATGGTTTCCCATATATAGAGGACAGGCAGGGTGAGTGTAGACCGCTGTGCGTCCTATGCAATGAGCTGTTAGAGAATGAGAGCATGAAACCCCCCCGTAATCTGGGCACCAAGCATCTATACCACAAAGATTAGACAGCTGACTTTTTAAAAAGTAAATGTCAATATCTGGAGGCCTCACAAGATTCAATGAACAACGTATGAACAGTACGTCCCCCCTATGAACCCCTATGAACAGTACGTCCCCCCTATGAACCCCTATGAACAGTACGCCCCCCCTATGAACCCCTATGAACAGTACGTCCCCCCTATGAACCCCTATGAACAGTACGCCCCCCCTATGAACCCCTATGAACAGTACGTCCCCCCTATGAACCCCTATGAACAGTACGCCCCCCCTATGAACCCCTATGAACAGTACGTCCCCCCTATGAACCCCTATGAACAGTACGTCCCCCCTATGAACCCCTATGAACAGTACGTCCCCCCTATGAACCCCTATGAACAGTACGTCCCCCCTATGTGAGAGATCTACTGTACAGTACAGTACGCCCCCCCTATGTGAGATATCTACTGTACAGTACAGTACGTCCCCCCTATGTGAGAGATCTACTGTACAGTACAGTACGTCCCCCCTATGTGAGAGATCTACTGTACAGTACAGTACGTCCCCCCTATCTGAGATATCTACTGTACAGTACAGTACGCCCCCCCTATCTGAGATATCTACTGTACAGTACAGTACGCCCCCCCTATCTGAGATATCTACTGCAGCCCTCATCCTCCACATACAACACCCCCCCCCCTATCTGAGATATCTACTGCAGCCCTCATCCTCCACATACAACACCCGTTCTGCCAGTCACATTCTGTTAGGCCTCCCTCCCCCCTATCTGAGAGATCTACTGCAGCCCTCATCCTCCACATACAACACCCGTTCTGCCAGTCACATTCTGTTAGGCCTCACGTCTCCCCTATCTGAGATATCTACTGCAGCCCTCATCCTCCACATACAACACCCGTTCTGCCAGTCACATTCTGTTAGGCCTCCCTCCCCCCTATCTGAGATATCTACTGCAGCCCTCATCCTCCACATACAACACCCGTTCTGCCAGTCACATTCTGTTAGGCCTCCCTCTCCCCTATCTGAGATATCTACTGCAGCCCTCATCCTCCACATACAACACCCGTTCTGCCAGTCACATTCTGTTAAAGGTCCCCAAAGCACACACTGTCAGGCGGTGGGTGTAGCTGGTGCATGAAGTCAGGCGCAGGAGAGCAGAGATGAGTGAACAACGCACTTTACTTATGAACTAGCACACAGTAAACAGTAAACAACAATAACGGTTGCCAGAAAACAAGGGTGAAAACAGCACCCGGAAAGAAACTGCAGGAAACATACCGACCTGAACAATAAACAATCACACACAAAGACATGGGGGAAACAGAGGGTTAAATACATGACCAGCAATTGGGAAATGAAAACCAGGTTTGTGGGAAACAAAGACAAAACCAATGGAAAATGAAAAGTGGATCGGCGATGGCTAGAAGACCGGCGACGTCGACCGCCGAGCGTCGCCCAAAGAAGGAGAGGAACCGACTTCGGCGGAAGTCGTGACACACATCCCTGGGTCGCTCCTCTTTTCAGTTCGCTGCAGCTAGCGACTGGAACGAGCTGCAACAAACACTCAAACTGGACAGTTTTATCTCAAACTCTTCATTCAAAGACTCAATCATGGACACTTTATCTGACAGTTGTGGCTGCTTTGCGTGATGTATTGTTGTCTATACCTTCTTGCCCTTTGTGCTGTTGTCTGAGCCCAATAGTATTTGTACCATGTTTTGTGCTGCTACCATGTTGTGTTGCTACCATGTGGTTATCATGTTGTGTTGCTACCATGTGGTTATCATGTTGTGTTGCTACCATGTGGTTATCATGTTGTGCTGCTACCATGTTGTGTTGCTACCATGTGGTTATCATGTTGTGTTGCTACCATGTGGTTATCATGTTGTGCTGCTACCATGTTTTGTGCTGCTACCATGTGGTTATCATGTTGTGTTGCTACCATGCTGTGTTGTCATGTGTTGCTGCCTTGCTATGTTGTTGTCTTAGGTCTCTCTTGTCATGATGGGTGTGTTGTCCTATATTTATATATATATATATATATTTTTTAGATATATTAAACAAGCCAGGTCCTAGACACCATCCAGACATATTAAACAACCCAGGTCCTAGACACCATCCAGACATATTAAACAACCCAGGTCCCAGACACCATCCAGACATATTCAACAACCCAGGTCCCAGACACCATGCAGACATATTCAACAACCCAGGTCCCAGACACCATCCAGACATTTACATTTACATTTAAGTCATTTAGCAGACGCTCTTATCCAGAGCGACTTACAAGTTGTTACAGACATATTAAACAACCCAGTTCCCAGACACCATCCAGACATATTCAACAACCCAGGTCCCAGACACCATCCAGACATATTCAACAACCCAGGTCACAGACACCATCCAAACATATTCAACAACCCAGGTCCCAGACACCATCCCAGACATATTCAACAACCCAGGTCCCAGACACCATCCAGACATATTAAACAACCCAGGTCCCAGACACCATCCAGACATATTCAACAACCCAGGTCCCAGACACCATCCAGACATATTAAACAACCCAGGTCCCAGACACCATCCAGACATATTCAACAACCCAGGTCCCAGACACCATCAAGACATATTCAACAACCCAGGTCCCAGACACCATCAAGACATATTCAACAACCCAGGTCCCAGACACCATCCAGACATATTCAACAACCCAGGTCCCAGACACCATCCAGACATATTAAACAACCCAGGTCCCAGACACCATCAAGACATATTCAACAACCCAGGTCCCAGACACCATCAAGACATATTCAACAACCCAGGTCCCAGACACCATCCAGACATATTCAACAACCCAGGTCCCAGACACCATCCAGACATATTCAACAACCCAGGTCCCAGACACCATCCAGACATATTCAACAACCCAGGTCCCAGACACCATCCAGACATATTAAACAACCCAGGTCCCAGACACCATCCAGACATATTCAACAACCCAGGTCACAGACACCATCCAAACATATTCAACAACCCAGGTCCCAGACACCATCCAGACATATTCAACAACCCAGGTCCCAGACACCATCCAGACATATTAAACAACCCAGGTCCCAGACACCATCCAGACATATTCAACAACCCAGGTCCCAGACACCATCCAGACATATTAAACAACCCAGGTCCCAGACACCATCCAGACATATTCAACAACCCAGGTCCCAGACACCATCCAGACATATTCAACAACCCAGGTCCCAGACACCATCCAGACATATTCAACAACCCAGGTCCCAGACACCATCCAGACATATTCAACAACCCAGGTCCCAGACACCATCCAGACATATTAAACAACCCAGGTCCCAGACACCATCCAGACATATTCAACAACCCAGGTCACAGACACCATCCAAACATATTCAACAACCCAGGTCCCAGACACCATCCAGACATATTCAACAACCCAGGTCCCAGACACCATCCAGACATATTAAACAACCCAGGTCCCAGACACCATCCAGACATATTCAACAACCCAGTTCCCAGACACCATCCAGACATATTCAACAACCCAGGTCCCAGACACCATCCTGACATATTCAACAACCCAGGTCCCAGACACCATCCAGACATATTCAACAACCCAGGTCCCAGACACCATCCAGACATATTAAACAACCCAGGTCCCAGACACCATCCAGACATATTAAACAACCCAGGTCCCAGACACCATCCAGACATATTCAACAACCCAGGTCCCAGACACCATCCAGACATATTAAACAACCCAGGTCCCAGACACCATCCAGACATATTCAACAACCCAGGTCCCAGACACCATCCAGACATATTAAACAACCCAGGTCCCAGACACCATCCAGACATATTCAACAACCCAGGTCCCAGACACCATCCAGACATATTCAACAACCCAGGTCCCAGACACCATCCAGACATATTAAACAACCCAGGTCCCAGACACCATCCAGACATATTAAACAACCCAGGTCCCAGACACCATCCAGACATATTCAACAACCCAGGTCCCAGACACCATCCAGACATATTCAACAACCCAGGTCCCAGACACCATCCATACATATTCAACAACCCAGGTCCCAGACACCATCCAGACATATTCAACAACCCAGGTCCCAGACACTATCCAGACATATTAAACAACCCAGGTCCCAGACACCATCCAGACATATTCAACAACCCAGGTCCCAGACACCATCCAGACATATTCAACAACCCAGGTCCCAGACACCATCCAGACATATTCAACAACCCAGGTCCCAGACACCATCCAGACATATTCAACAACCCAGGTCCCAGACACCATCCAGACATATTCAACAACCCAGGTCCCAGACACCATCCAGACATATTCAACAACCCAGGTCCCAGACACCATCCAGACATATTCAACAACCCAGGTCCCAGACACCATCCAGACATATTAAACAACCCAGGTCCCAGACACCATCCAGACATATTCAACAACCCAGGTCCCAGACACCATCCAGACATATTCAACAACCCAGGTCCCAGACACCATCCAGACATATTAAACAACCCAGGTCCCAGACACCATCCAGACATATTCAACAACCCAGGTCCCAGACACTATCCAGACATATTAAACAACCCAGGTCCCAGACACCATCCAGACATATTCAACAACCCAGGTCCCAGACACCATCCAGACATATTCAACAACCCAGGTCCCAGACACCATCCAGACATATTCAACAACCCAGGTCCCAGACACTATCCAGACATATTCAACAACCCAGGTCCCAGACACCATCCAGACATATTAAACAACCCAGGTCCCAGACACCATCCAGACATATTCAACAACCCAGGTCCCAGACACCATCCAGACATATTCAACAACCCAGGTCCCAGACACCATCAAGACATATTCAACAACCCAGGTCCCAGACACTATCCAGACATATTCAACAACCCAGGTCCCAGACACCATCAAGACATATTCAACAACCCAGGTCCCAGACACTATCCAGACATATTCAACAACCCAGGTCCCAGACACCATCCAGACATATTCAACAACCCAGGTCCCAGACACCATCCAGACATATTCAACAACCCAGGTCCCAGACACCATCCAGACATATTCAACAACCCAGGTCCCAGACACTATCCAGACATATTCAACAACCCAGGTCCCAGACACCATCCAGACATATTCAACAACCCAGGTCCCAGACACTATCCAGACATATTCAACAACCCAGGTCCCAGACACCATCCAGACATATTCAACAACCCAGGTCCCAGACACCATCCAGACATATTCAACAACCCAGGTCCCAGACACCATCCAGACATATTCAACAACCCAGGTCCCAGACACCATCCAGACATATTCAACAACCCAGGTCCCAGACACCATCCAGACATTCAACAACCCAGGTCCCAGACACCATCCAGACATATTAAACAACCCAGGTCCCAGACACCATCCAGACATATTCAACAACCCAGGTCCCAGACACCATCCAGACATATTAAACAACCCAGGTCACAGACACCATCCAGACATATTCAACAACCCAGGTCCCAGACACCATCCAGACATATTCAACAACCCAGGTCCCAGACACCATCCAGACATATTCAACAACCCAGGTCCCAGACACCATCCAGACATATTCAACAACCCAGGTCCCAGACACCATCCAGACATATTCAACAACCCAGGTCCCAGACACCATCCAGACATATTCAACAACCCAGGTCCCAGACACCATCCAGACATATTCAACAACCCAGGTCCCAGACACCATCCAGACATATTAAACAACCCATGTCCCAGACACCATCCAGACATATTCAACAACCCAGGTCCCAGACACCATCCAGACATATTCAACAACCCAGGTCCCAGACACCATCCAGACATATTAAACAACCCAGGTCCCAGACACCATCCAGACATATTCAACAACCCAGGTCCCAGACACTATCCAGACATATTAAACAACCCAGGTCCCAGACACCATCCAGACATATTCAACAACCCAGGTCCCAGACACCATCCAGACATATTCAACAACCCAGGTCCCAGACACCATCCAGACATATTCAACAACCCAGGTCCCAGACACTATCCAGACATATTCAACAACCCAGGTCCCAGACACCATCCAGACATATTAAACAACCCAGGTCCCAGACACCATCCAGACATATTCAACAACCCAGGTCCCAGACACCATCCAGACATATTCAACAACCCAGGTCCCAGACACCATCAAGACATATTCAACAACCCAGGTCCCAGACACTATCCAGACATATTCAACAACCCAGGTCCCAGACACCATCAAGACATATTCAACAACCCAGGTCCCAGACACTATCCAGACATATTCAACAACCCAGGTCCCAGACACCATCCAGACATATTCAACAACCCAGGTCCCAGACACCATCCAGACATATTCAACAACCCAGGTCCCAGACACCATCCAGACATATTCAACAACCCAGGTCCCAGACACTATCCAGACATATTCAACAACCCAGGTCCCAGACACTATCCAGACATATTCAACAACCCAGGTCCCAGACACCATCCAGACATATTCAACAACCCAGGTCCCAGACACCATCCAGACATATTCAACAACCCAGGTCCCAGACACCATCCAGACATATTCAACAACCCAGGTCCCAGACACCATCCAGACATATTCAACAACCCAGGTCCCAGACACCATCCAGACATTCAACAACCCAGGTCCCAGACACCATCCAGACATATTAAACAACCCAGGTCCCAGACACCATCCAGACATATTCAACAACCCAGGTCCCAGACACCATCCAGACATATTAAACAACCCAGGTCACAGACACCATCCAGACATATTCAACAACCCAGGTCCCAGACACCATCCAGACATATTCAACAACCCAGGTCCCAGACACCATCCAGACATATTCAACAACCCAGGTCCCAGACACTATCCAGACATATTCAACAACCCAGGTCCCAGACACTATCCAGACATATTCAACAACCCAGGTCCCAGACACTATCCAGACATATTCAACAACCCAGGTCCCAGACACCATCCAGACATATTCAACAACCCAGGTCCCAGACACCATCCAGACATATTCAACAACCCAGGTCCCAGACACCATCCAGACATATTCAACAACCCAGGTCCCAGACACCATCCAGACATATTCAACAACCCAGGTCCCAGACACCATCCAGACATTCAACAACCCAGGTCCCAGACACCATCCAGACATATTAAACAACCCAGGTCCCAGACACCATCCAGACATATTCAACAACCCAGGTCCCAGACACCATCCAGACATATTAAACAACCCAGGTCACAGACACCATCCAGACATATTCAACAACCCAGGTCCCAGACACCATCCAGACATATTCAACAACCCAGGTCCCAGACACCATCCAGACATATTCAACAACCCAGGTCCCAGACACCATCCAGACATATTCAACAACCCAGGTCCCAGACACCATCCAGACATATTCAACAACCCAGGTCCCAGACACCATCCAGACATATTCAACAACCCAGGTCCCAGACACCATCCAGACATATTCAACAACCCAGGTCCCAGACACCATCCAGACATATTAAACAACCCAGGTCCCAGACACCATCCAGACATATTCAACAACCCAGGTCCCAGACACCATCCAGACATATTCAACAACCCAGGTCCCAGACACCATCCAGACATATTAAACAACCCAGGTCCCAGACACCATCCAGACATATTCAACAACCCAGGTCCCAGACACTATCCAGACATATTAAACAACCCAGGTCCCAGACACCATCCAGACATATTCAACAACCCAGGTCCCAGACACCATCCAGACATATTCAACAACCCAGGTCCCAGACACCATCCAGACATATTCAACAACCCAGGTCCCAGACACTATCCAGACATATTCAACAACCCAGGTCCCAGACACCATCCAGACATATTAAACAACCCAGGTCCCAGACACCATCCAGACATATTCAACAACCCAGGTCCCAGACACCATCCAGACATATTCAACAACCCAGGTCCCAGACACCATCAAGACATATTCAACAACCCAGGTCCCAGACACTATCCAGACATATTCAACAACCCAGGTCCCAGACACCATCAAGACATATTCAACAACCCAGGTCCCAGACACTATCCAGACATATTCAACAACCCAGGTTCCAGACACCATCCAGACATATTCAACAACCCAGGTCCCAGACACCATCCAGACATATTCAACAACCCAGGTCCCAGACACCATCCAGACATATTCAACAACCCAGGTCCCAGACACTATCCAGACATATTCAACAACCCAGGTCCCAGACACTATCCAGACATATTCAACAACCCAGGTCCCAGACACCATCCAGACATATTCAACAACCCAGGTCCCAGACACCATCCAGACATATTCAACAACCCAGGTCCCAGACACCATCCAGACATATTCAACAACCCAGGTCCCAGACACCATCCAGACATATTCAACAACCCAGGTCCCAGACACCATCCAGACATTCAACAACCCAGGTCCCAGACACCATCCAGACATATTAAACAACCCAGGTCCCAGACACCATCCAGACATATTCAACAACCCAGGTCCCAGACACCATCCAGACATATTAAACAACCCAGGTCACAGACACCATCCAGACATATTCAACAACCCAGGTCCCAGACACCATCCAGACATATTCAACAACCCAGGTCCCAGACACCATCCAGACATATTCAACAACCCAGGTCCCAGACACTATCCAGACATATTCAACAACCCAGGTCCCAGACACTATCCAGACATATTCAACAACCCAGGTCCCAGACACTATCCAGACATATTCAACAACCCAGGTCCCAGACACCATCCAGACATATTCAACAACCCAGGTCCCAGACACCATCCAGACATATTCAACAACCCAGGTCCCAGACACCATCCAGACATATTCAACAACCCAGGTCCCAGACACCATCCAGACATATTCAACAACCCAGGTCCCAGACACCATCCAGACATTCAACAACCCAGGTCCCAGACACCATCCAGACATATTAAACAACCCAGGTCCCAGACACCATCCAGACATATTCAACAACCCAGGTCCCAGACACCATCCAGACATATTAAACAACCCAGGTCACAGACACCATCCAGACATATTCAACAACCCAGGTCCCAGACACCATCCAGACATATTCAACAACCCAGGTCCCAGACACCATCCAGACATATTCAACAACCCAGGTCCCAGACACCATCCAGACATATTCAACAACCCAGGTCCCAGACACCATCCAGACATATTCAACAACCCAGGTCCCAGACACCATCCAGACATATTCAACAACCCAGGTCCCAGACACCATCCAGACATATTCAACAACCCAGGTCCCAGACACCATCCAGACATATTAAACAACCCAGGTCCCAGACACCATCCAGACATATTCAACAACCCAGGTCCCAGACACCATCCAGACATATTCAACAACCCAGGTCCCAGACACCATCCAGACATATTAAACAACCCAGGTCCCAGACACCATCCAGACATATTCAACAACCCAGGTCCCAGACACTATCCAGACATATTAAACAACCCAGGTCCCAGACACCATCCAGACATATTCAACAACCCAGGTCCCAGACACCATCCAGACATATTCAACAACCCAGGTCCCAGACACCATCCAGACATATTCAACAACCCAGGTCCCAGACACTATCCAGACATATTCAACAACCCAGGTCCCAGACACCATCCAGACATATTCAACAACCCAGGTCCCAGACACCATCCAGACATATTCAACAACCCAGGTCCCAGACACCATCCAGACATATTCAACAACCCAGGTCCCAGACACCATCCAGACATATTAAACAACCCAGGTCCCAGACACCATCCAGACATTCAACAACCCAGGTCCCAGACACCATCCAGACATATTAAACAACCCAGGTCCCAGACACCATCCAGACATATTCAACAACCCAGGTCCCAGACACCATCCAGACATATTAAACAACCCAGGTCACAGACACCATCCAGACATATTCAACAACCCAGGTCCCAGACACCATCCAGACATATTCAACAACCCAGGTCCCAGACACCATCCAGACATATTCAACAACCCAGGTCCCAGACACCATCCAGACATATTCAACAACCCAGGTCCCAGACACCATCCAGACATATTCAACAACCCAGGTCCCAGACACCATCCAGACATTCAACAACCCAGGTCCCAGACACCATCCAGACATATTAAACAACCCAGGTCCCAGACACCATCCAGACATATTCAACAACCCAGGTCCCAGACACCATCCAGACATATTAAACAACCCAGGTCACAGACACCATCCAGACATATTCAACAACCCAGGTCCCAGACACCATCCAGACATATTCAACAACCCAGGTCCCAGACACCATCCAGACATATTCAACAACCCAGGTCCCAGACACCATCCAGACATATTCAACAACCCAGGTCCCAGACACCATCCAGACATATTCAACAACCCAGGTCCCAGACACCATCCAGACATATTCAACAACCCAGGTCCCAGACACCATCCAGACATATTCAACAACCCAGGTCCCAGACACCATCCAGACATATTAAACAACCCAGGTCCCAGACACCATCCAGACATATTCAACAACCCAGGTCCCAGACACCATCCAGACATATTCAACAACCCAGGTCCCAGACACCATCCAGACATATTAAACAACCCAGGTCCCAGACACCATCCAGACATATTCAACAACCCAGGTCCCAGACACTATCCAGACATATTAAACAACCCAGGTCCCAGACACCATCCAGACATATTCAACAACCCAGGTCCCAGACACCATCCAGACATATTCAACAACCCAGGTCCCAGACACCATCCAGACATATTCAACAACCCAGGTCCCAGACACTATCCAGACATATTCAACAACCCAGGTCCCAGACACCATCCAGACATATTCAACAACCCAGGTCCCAGACACCATCCAGACATATTCAACAACCCAGGTCCCAGACACCATCCAGACATATTCAACAACCCAGGTCCCAGACACCATCCAGACATATTAAACAACCCAGGTCCCAGACACCATCCAGACATTCAACAACCCAGGTCCCAGACACCATCCAGACATATTAAACAACCCAGGTCCCAGACACCATCCAGACATATTCAACAACCCAGGTCCCAGACACCATCCAGACATATTAAACAACCCAGGTCACAGACACCATCCAGACATATTCAACAACCCAGGTCCCAGACACCATCCAGACATATTCAACAACCCAGGTCCCAGACACCATCCAGACATATTCAACAACCCAGGTCCCAGACACCATCCAGACATATTCAACAACCCAGGTCCCAGACACCATCCAGACATATTCAACAACCCAGGTCCCAGACACCATCCAGACATATTCAACAACCCAGGTCCCAGACACCATCCAGACATATTCAACAACCCAGGTCCCAGACACCATCCAGACATATTAAACAACCCAGGTCCCAGACACCATCCAGACATATTCAACAACCCAGGTCCCAGACACCATCCAGACATATTCAACAACCCAGGTCCCAGACACCATCCAGACATATTAAACAACCCAGGTCCCAGACACCATCCAGACATATTCAACAACCCAGGTCCCAGACACTATCCAGACATATTAAACAACCCAGGTCCCAGACACCATCCAGACATATTCAACAACCCAGGTCCCAGACACCATCCAGACATATTCAACAACCCAGGTCCCAGACACCATCCAGACATATTCAACAACCCAGGTCCCAGACACTATCCAGACATATTCAACAACCCAGGTCCCAGACACCATCCAGACATATTAAACAACCCAGGTCCCAGACACCATCCAGACATATTCAACAACCCAGGTCCCAGACACCATCCAGACATATTCAACAACCCAGGTCCCAGACACCATCAAGACATATTCAACAACCCAGGTCCCAGACACTATCCAGACATATTCAACAACCCAGGTCCCAGACACCATCAAGACATATTCAACAACCCAGGTCCCAGACACTATCCAGACATATTCAACAACCCAGGTCCCAGACACCATCCAGACATATTAAACAACCCAGGTCCCAGACACCATCCAGACATATTCAACAACCCAGGTCCCAGACACCATCCAGACATATTCAACAACCCAGGTCCCAGACACTATCCAGACATATTCAACAACCCAGGTCCCAGACACTATCCAGACATATTCAACAACCCAGGTCCCAGACACCATCCAGACATATTCAACAACCCAGGTCCCAGACACCATCCAGACATATTCAACAACCCAGGTCCCAGACACCATCCAGACATATTCAACAACCCAGGTCCCAGACACCATCCAGACATATTAAACAACCCAGGTCCCAGACACCATCCAGACATATTCAACAACCCAGGTCCCAGACACCATCCAGACATATTAAACAACCCAGGTCCCAGACACCATCCAGACATATTCAACAACCCAGGTCCCAGACACCATCCAGACATATTCAACAACCCAGGTCACAGACACCATCCAGACATATTCAACAACCCAGGTCCCAGACACCATCCAGACATATTCAACAACCCAGGTCCCAGACACCATCCAGACATATTCAACAACCCAGGTCCCAGACACCATCCAGACATATTCAACAACCCAGGTCCCAGACACCATCCAGACATATTAAACAACCCAGGTCACAGACACCATCCAGACATATTCAACAACCCAGGTCCCAGACACCATCCAGACATATTCAACAACCCAGGTCCCAGACACCATCCAGACATATTAAACAACCCAGGTCCCAGACACCATCCAGACATATTCAACAACCCAGGTCCCAGACACCATCCAGACATATTCAACAACCCAGGTCCCAGACACCATCCAGACATATTCAACAACCCAGGTCCCAGACACCATCCAGACATATTCAACAACCCAGGTCCCAGACACCATCCAGACATATTAAACAACCCAGGTCCCAGACACCATCCAGACATATTCAACAACCCAGGTCCCAGACACCATCCAGACATATTCAACAACCCAGGTCCCAGACACCATCCAGACATATTAAACAACCCAGGTCCCAGACACCATCCAGACATATTCAACAACCCAGGTCCCAGACACTATCCAGACATATTAAACAACCCAGGTCCCAGACACCATCCAGACATATTCAACAACCCAGGTCCCAGACACCATCCAGACATATTCAACAACCCAGGTCCCAGACACCATCCAGACATATTCAACAACCCAGGTCCCAGACACTATCCAGACATATTCAACAACCCAGGTCCCAGACACCATCCAGACATATTAAACAACCCAGGTCCCAGACACCATCCAGACATATTCAACAACCCAGGTCCCAGACACCATCCAGACATATTCAACAACCCAGGTCCCAGACACCATCAAGACATATTCAACAACCCAGGTCCCAGACACTATCCAGACATATTCAACAACCCAGGTCCCAGACACCATCAAGACATATTCAACAACCCAGGTCCCAGACACTATCCAGACATATTCAACAACCCAGGTCCCAGACACCATCCAGACATATTCAACAACCCAGGTCCCAGACACCATCCAGACATATTCAACAACCCAGGTCCCAGACACCATCCAGACATATTCAACAACCCAGGTCCCAGACACTATCCAGACATATTCAACAACCCAGGTCCCAGACACTATCCAGACATATTCAACAACCCAGGTCCCAGACACCATCCAGACATATTCAACAACCCAGGTCCCAGACACCATCCAGACATATTCAACAACCCAGGTCCCAGACACCATCCAGACATTCAACAACCCAGGTCCCAGACACCATCCAGACATATTAAACAACCCAGGTCCCAGACACCATCCAGACATATTCAACAACCCAGGTCCCAGACACCATCCAGACATATTAAACAACCCAGGTCCCAGACACCATCCAGACATATTCAACAACCCAGGTCCCAGACACCATCCAGACATATTCAACAACCCAGGTCCCAGACACCATCCAGACATATTAAACAACCCAGGTCCCAGACACCATCCAGACATATTCAACAACCCAGGTCCCAGACACCATCCAGACATATTCAACAACCCAGGTCACAGACACCATCCAGACATATTCAACAACCCAGGTCCCAGACACCATCCAGACATATTCTTCTTTTTCCAGTCATGATGGTCAATAAATTCCTCCTCTCCCTTCATCTCTTATCCCCAACATTCCAACACCAGACAGTACGAGAGCTTTCTACGCCCTCTAGTGGTGGGGTGGTATAATGTTGGTATATAATAAAGATATGAGAAAGTGTTTTATTCATCCTCATGGTGGTGCTGAAGACACACTCATTTCTAGTTTGGTGATGCAGTTTATTCAGAACTCTATCTCAATGGTTTACAGATAAGAGTGTATATGTATGAAGGCCTAAATAAAACAGTCATTGTGTCCGACAATATGTAAAACATACACTGCCTGACCACGGTCCAAGTCCAAAAACTCTGCTGTGTAAAGACTGGACCTACAAAGTAATGGTCTAAGGCAGGGAGTGAGTGGGCTGGCAGGCTAACTGTAACAATGTAAAAAAAAAAAAAAAATAATAATATTAATCCTCTATTATGATTAAAAAAATGTTTTTTTATCATAGCTTACTAGTACACCCTTGTGGTTGAATATATATATCTATTGTACGTCTTGTGAAACAACAATGAATAATGTTGAACTAACAAATATCATTAAAAAAACAAACAAGCATGTCATGGGTTAATAAGTTGACATGCTCCTCACCCCTCCCTGTTCCTCCTAGGTACACCCTCTAACCCTAACCCAGCTCCTCACCCCTCCCTGTTCCTCCTAGGTACACCCTCTAACCCTAACCCAGCTCCTCACCCCTCCCTGTTCCTCCTAGGTACACCCTCTAACCCTAACCCAGCTCCTCACCCCTCCCTGTTCCTCCTAGGTACACCCTCTAACCCTAACCCAGCTCCTCACCCCTCCCTGTTCCTCCTAGGTACACCATCTAACCCTAACACTAACCCAGCTCCTCACCCCCTCCCTGTTCCTCCTAGGTACACCCTCTAACCCTAACCCTAACCCAGCTCCTCACCCCACCCTGTTCCTCCTAGGTACACCATCTAACACTAACCCAGCTCCTCACCCCCTCCCTGTTCCTCCTAGGTACACCCTCTAACCCTAACCCAGCTCTTCACCCCTCCCTGTTCCTCCTAGGTAGACCCTCTAACCCTAACCCAGCTCCTCACCCCTCCCCGTTCCTCCTAGGTACACCCTCTAACCCTAACACTAACCCAGCTCCTCACCCCTCCCTGTTCCTCCTAGGTACACCCTCTAACCCTAACCCTAACCCTAACCCAGCTCCTCACCCCTCCCTGTTCCTCCTAGGTACACCCTCTAACCCTAACCCTAACCCTAACCCTAACCCAGCTCCTCACCACCTCCCTATTCCTCCTAGGTACACCCTCTAACCCTAACCGACCTCCTCACCCCTCCCTGTTCCTCCTAGGTACACCCTCTAACCCTAACCCAGCTCCTCACCCCTCCCTGTTCCTCCTAGGTAGACCCTCTAACCCTAACCCTAACCCAGCTCCTCACCCCTCCCTATTCCTCCTAGGTACACCCTCTAACCCTAACCCAGCTCCTCACCCCTCCCTGTTCCCCTAGGTACACCCTCTAACCCTAACCCAGCTCCTCACCCCACCCTGTTCCTCCTAGGTACACCCTCTAACCCTAACCCAGCTCCTCACCCCTCCCTGTTCCTCCTAGGTAGACCCTCTAACCCTAACCCAGCTCCTCACCCCACCCTGTTCCTCCTAGGTACACCCTCTAACCCTAACCCAGCTCCTCACCCCTCCCTGTTCCTCCTAGGTACACCCTCTAACCCTAACTCAACTCCTCACCCCTCCCCGTTCCTCCTAGGTACACCCTCTAACCCTAACCCAGCTCCTCACCCCTCCCTGTTCCTCCTAGGTACACCATCTAACCCTAACCCTAACCCTAACTCAGCTCCTCACCCCTCCCCGTTCCTCCTAGGTATACCCTCTAACCCTAACCCAGCTCCTCACCCCTCCCTGTTCCTCCTAGGTACACCCTCTAACCCTAACCCAGCTCCTCACCCCTCCCTATTCCTCCTAGGTACACCCTCTAACCCTAACCCAGCTCCTCACCCCTCCCTGTTCCTCCTAGGTACACCCTCTAACCCTAACCCAGCTCCTCACCCCTCCCTGTTCCTCCTAGGTACACCCTCTAACCCTAACCCAGCTCCTCACCCCTCCCTGTTCCTCCTAGGTACACCCTCTAACCCTAACCCAGCTCCTCACCCCTCCCTATTCCTCCTAGGTACACCCTCTAACCCTAACCCAGCTCCTCACCCCTCCCTGTTCCTCCTAGGTACACCCTCTAACCCTAACCCAGCTCCTCACCCCTCCCTGTTCCTCCTAGGTACACCCTCTAACCCTAACCCAGCTCCTCACCCCTCCCTGTTCCTCCTAGGTACACCCTCTAACCCTAACCCAGCTCCTCACCCCTCCCTGTTCCTCCTAGGTACACCCTCTAACCCTAACCCAGCTCCTCACCCCTCCCTGTTCCTCCTAGGTACACCCTCTAACCCTAACCCAGCTCCTCACCCCTCCCTGTTCCTCCTAGGTACACCCTCTAACCCTAACCCAGCTCCTCACCAGCACCCTGTTCCCCTAGGTAGACTTTAAAGGAAAGTCTCTGTGTGCACAGACAGAGGAGCGGAATCTTTGAACGCGGGGCGGTTAATGCGCATTGAGACAAACTCTCAACTACTGAGAGGATACTCCGCGCCGCACACTAGAGAGGATACTCCGCGCCGCACACTAAGGAGACTCTACTCTACAGCGTTCGCTGCTCTGTTGCAAAACATAATTTAACCAAGACAATGTGTGTAATCGCTTTTTGAAATTGCTGCTCGGGAAAAAGTAAAAAAAAAAAAGAGCAGACAGATGGGAAATAGGCTTTAAGGCTGGACTCACCGGAAGATTAAGTATTGTCTCAATCAAGACACCGAATGCAGTCACTGGAAATGAAATTGAACCCAATTCTCTGGTAGAATTAGCAGGTTTTTCCCCAATAAAAAAGAGGTATCTGCTTCGGAACAGTGACACCAGTTGATACGTCGTCAGCGGTCTGGAACCTGGGCGGACTGCTCTCCTGAATTGCATGGATTCATGGTCTATCCCGAAATAACCAAGGTATTGCGTTTGGGGGAAAAAGTTCAGGTGGATTTGAATGTGATTAGTAATGCATGTATCTTATTCATCCACAGTATTGTGAGGTTATGTAGCCTACTCTAAATGTATTTTTAATGAATGAAAAACGATTTTAGTGGAAGGTTTGGGCTTGACTGCTATTCTTCATATAACGGACAGTAACAGGGTGATTGATGCATTTGATCCATGTGTCGTGTGTACATACATATTAATATTAGTAGGCTACAGTACCTCTAAAATATGTTTGTGGTGTTTTTATTCTGTCCACAGCTGATCACCGCAATGACATCTGCACGTGCGTCCTCTTGTCCCAAAACGTTCCAAAGTGGATTTAATCGTCATTCCTCCTAAATAAAGTTATCAAACATGAGAACACCAAGCTCACTCCTGGTCATTTTCCTCCTACACCAGGTGAGTGATTTCATGTTTAGTAAACTATTTTCTCTCTGCAGGTGTTAGGAATAAGCTACAGTCGAAAATGCACAAAGACATTATTTTGTTAATTCAGTGTATTCATATCCAAGATATGACATGGTAAAATGTCATTGCAAGGTCATTTAGGCTCAGTAAGGATCTGGTTGCGATTTAATATATACTTTGTAAATCATGGCAAATATATACATAGATTGTCAGATAATAATTGTTTAGTTTAATATTACTGTATTAATAGCAAGTTAAACGTGGTAATATTGTCCTTTGATATTTGCAAGCCACCTACAAAAAAGTCTGTATTCAATGTATACATTTTACTTTACAGAAATAATTTGAAATAAATAAATTACAGAAATAGTTGAAGATTGGTCTCAATTGTCACTGTGTTGATGGTAATGATAACAGTAATGATAATTATAGCTTTACAGTAGAAGTCTATTTAATACAACTAATTATAATAACCATGTCATTATTTATAAATTGCAGAAATTATATAATACAAACTCTATATTCTCCATCTAGTAGAGTTCTCTATTAGAACGTCTATATGTAGTAGAGTTCTCTATTAGAACCTCTATATTCTCCATCAGGTAGAGTTCTCTATTAGAACGTCTATATGTAGTAGAGTTCTCTATTAGAACGTCTATATGTAGTAGAGTTCTCTATTAGAACCTCTATATTCTCCATCAGGTAGAGTTCTATATTAGAACCTCTATATTCTCCATCAGGTAGAGTTCTCTATTAGAACCTCTATATTCTCCATCTAGTAGAGTTCTCTATTAGAACCTCTATATTCTCCATCTAGTAGAGTTCTCTATTAGAACCTCTATATTCTCCATCAGGTAGAGTTCTCTATTAGAACCTCTATATTCTCCATCAGGTAGAGTTCTCTATTAGAACCTCTATATTCTCCATCTAGTAGAGTTCTCTATTAGAACCTATATATTCTCCATCTAGTAGAGTTCTCTATTAGAACCTCTATATTCTCCATCTAGTAGAGTTCTCTATTAGAACCTCTATATTCTCCATCTAGTAGAGTTCTCTATTAGAACCTCTATATTCTCCATCTAGTAGAGTTCTCTATTAGAACCTCTATATTCTCCATCTAGTAGAGTTCTCTATTAGAACCTCTATATTCTCCATCTGGTAGAGTTCTCTATTTGAACCTCTATATTCTCCATCTAGTAGAGTTCTCTATTAGAACCTCTATATTCTCCATCTAGTAGAGTTCTCTATTAGAACCTCTATATTCTCCATCTAGTAGAGTTCTCTATTAGAACCTCTATATTCTCCATCTAGTAGAGTTCTCTATTAGAACCTCTATATTCTCCATCTAGTAGAGTTCTCTATTAGAACCTCTATATTCTCCATCTGGTAGAGTTCTCTATTTGAACCTCTATATTCTCCCTCAGGTAGAGTTCTCTATTAGAACCTCTACATTCTCCATCTAGTAGAGTTCTCTATTAGAACCTCTATATTGTCCATCTAGTAGAGTTCTCTATTAGAACCTCTATATTCTCCATCTAGTAGAGTTCTCTATTAGAACCTCTATATTCTCCCTCAGGTAGAGTTCTCTATTAGAACCTATATATTCTCCATCTAGTAGAGTTCTCTATTAGAACCTCTATATCTAGTAGAGTTCTCTATTAGAACCTCTATATTCTCCATCAGGTAGAGTTCTCTATTAGAACCTATATCTTCTCCATCTTGTAGAGTTCTCTATTAGAACCTCTATATTCTCCATCTAGTAGAGTTCTCTATTATAACCTCTATATTCTCCATCAGGTAGAGTTCTCTATTAGAACCTCTATATTCTCCATCTAGTACAGTTCTCTATTTGAACCTCTATATTCTCCATCTAGTAGAGTTCTCTATTAGAACCTCTATATTCTCCATCTAGTACAGTTCTCTATTAGAACCTCTATATTCTCCATCTAGTAGAGTTCTCTATTAGAACCTCTATATTCTCCATCTAGTAGAGTTCTCTATTAGAACCTCTATTTTCTCCATCTAGTAGAGGTCTCTATTAGAACCTCTATATTCTCCATCAGTTAGAGTTCTCTATTGGTACCTCTATATTCTCCATCTAGTAGAGTTCTCTATTAGAACCTCTATATTCTCCATCTGGTGGGGTCTCAATTTGAACCTCTATATCTAGTAGAGTTCTCTATTAGAACCTCTATATCTAGTAGAGTTCTCTATTAGAACCTCTATATTCTCCATCTAGTAGAGTTCTCTATTAGAACCTCTATATTCTCCATCTAGTAGAGTTCTCTAATAGAACCTCTATATTCTCCATCTAGTAGAGTTCTCTATTAGAACCTCTATATTCTCCATCTGGTAGAGTTCTCTATTAGAACCTCTATATTCTCCATCAGGTAGAGTTTTCTATTAGAACCTCTATATTCTTCAGCTAGTAGAGTTTTCTATTAGAACCTCTATATCTAGTAGAGTTCTCTATTAGAACCTCTATATTCTCCATCTAGTAGAGTTCTCTATTAGAACATCTATATTCTCCATCAAGTAGAGTTCTCTATTAGAACATCTATATTCTCCATCTAGTAGAGTTCTCTATTAGAACCTCTATATTCTCCATCTAGTAGAGTTCTCTATTAGAACCTCTATATTCTCCATCTAGTAGAGTTCTCTATTAGAACCTCTATATTCTCCATCTAGTAGAGTTCTCTATTAGAACCTCTATATTCTCCATCAGGTAGAGTTCTCTATTAGAACCTCTATATTCTTCATCTAGTAGAGTTTTCTATTAGAACCTCTATATCTAGTAGAGTTCTCTATTAGAACCTCTATATTCTCCATCTAGTAGAGTTCTCTATTAGAACCTCTATATTCTCCATCTGGTAGAGTTCTCAATTTGAACCTCTATATTCTCCATCTGGTAGAGTTCTCTATTTGAACCTCTATATTCTCCATCAGGTAGAGTTCTCTATT
This sequence comes from Salvelinus namaycush, assembly GCF_016432855.1. Taxonomy (NCBI): domain Eukaryota; kingdom Metazoa; phylum Chordata; class Actinopteri; order Salmoniformes; family Salmonidae; genus Salvelinus; species Salvelinus namaycush. The sequence goes on from NW_024058626.1 coordinate 40,846, forward strand.
AGAACCTCTATATTCTTCATCTAGTAGAGTTCTCTATTAGAACCTCTATATTCTCCATCAGGTAGAGTTCTCTATTAGAACCTATATATTCTTCATCTAGTAGAGTTTTCTATTAGAACCTCTATATTCTCCATCTAGTAGAGTTCTCTATTAGAACCTCTATATTCTCCATCTGGTAGAGTTCTCTATTAGAACCTCTATATTCTCCATCTGGTAGAGTTCTCAATTTGAACCTCTATATTCTCCATCTGGTAGAGTTCTCTATTTGAAACTCTATATTCTTCATCTAGTAGAGTTTTCTATTAGAACCTCTATATTCTCCATCTAGTAGAGTTCTCTATTAGAACCTCTATATTGTCCATCTAGTAGAGTTCTCTATTAGAACCTCTATATTCTCCATCTAGTAGAGTTCTCTATTAGAACCTCTATATTCTCCATCTAGTAGAGTTCTCTATTAGAACCTCTATATTCTCCATCTAGTAGAGTTCTCTATTAGAACCTCTATATTCTTCATCTATTAGAGTTCTCTATTAGAACCTCTATATTCTCCATCTAGTAGAGTTCTCTATTAGAACCTCTATATTCTCCATCTAGTAGAGTTCTCTATTAGAACCTCTATATTCTTCATCTAGTAGAGTTTTCTATTAGAACCTCTATATTCTTCATCTAGTAGGGTTCTCTATTTGAACCTCTATATTCTTCATCTAGTAGAGTTCTCTATTTGAACCTCTATATTCTCCATATAGTAGAGTTCTCTATTAGAACCTCTATATTGTCCATCTAGTAGAGTTCTCTATTAGAACCTCTATATTCTTCATCTAGTAGAGTTTTCTATTAGAACCTCTATATTCTCCATCTAGTAGAGTTCTCTATTAGAACTTCTATATTGTCCATCTAGTAGAGTTCTCTATTAGAACCTCTATATTCTCCATCTAGTAGAGTTCTCTATTAGAACCTCTATATTCTCCATCTAGTAGAGTTCTCTATTAGAACCTCTATATTCTCCATCTAGTAGAGTTCTCTATTAGAACCTCTATATTCTTCATCTAGTAGAGTTTTCTATTAGAACCTCTATATTCTCCATCTAGTAGAGTTCTCTATTAGAACCTCTATATTGTCCATCTAGTAGAGTTCTCTATTAGAACCTCTATATTCTCCATCTAGTACAGTTCTCTATTTGAACCTCTATTTTCTCCATCTAGTAGAGTTTTCTATTGCTACTCATCGTAAAGCATCCCATCCATATGGTGTGATTTACAGAGGAAATATCACAATATGCTGGTGCTTGTTAGCACATGATATTCAGCGTTCATGAGTTATTAATGTTAATTTTACAGTACAATGTGATAATAGTAAGAATCTCCAGAACATACAGAGCTAATTAGTGAAGGTGCTGGAAGCAAAACGCTAAACTGGAGAAAAAGGAAAAAGTCACCACACATGGGTCATGTCTCAGAACAGCTTCAGTGTTAATGGGTCATGTCTCAGAACAGCTTCAGTGTTAATGGGTCATGTCTCAGAACAGCTTCAGTGTTAATGGGTCATGTCTCAGAACAGCTTCAGTGTTAATGGGTCATGTCTCAGAACAGCTTCAGTGTTAATGGGTCATGTCTCAGAACAGCTTCAGTGTTAATGGGTCATGTCTCAGAACAGCTTCAGTGTTAATGGGTCATGTCTCAGAACAGCTTCAGTGTTAATGGGTCATGTCTCAGAACAGCTTCAGTGTTAATGGGTCATGTCACAGAACAGCTTCAGTGTTAATGGGTCATGTCTCAGAACAGCTTCAGTGTTAATGGGTCATGTCTCAGAACAGCTTCAGTGTTAATGGGTCATGTCTCAGAACAGCTTCAGTGTTAATGGGTCATGTCTCAGAACAGCTTCAGTGTTAATGGGTCATGTCTCAGAACAGCTTCAGTGTTAATGGGTCATGTCTCAGAACAGCTTCAGTGTTAATGGGTCATGTCTCAGAACAGCTTCAGTGTTAATGGGTCTAGATGCTTCAACATTCTATGGTTATAATTCACATTCCATATTACCAGCTCTTTGTGGGTTGCACTGCAGATGCATGGATGAGTTATTTACAGGTTCTGGGGCAATATCTTCCAGCAACACCAATGAGATAAGGATGGCTGTTAACCCTCTTCTAAAGACATGCATGGATGACACATAGTAATTAATACAATTATTTTAATTTAATGGATTTGAACAAGATTTAACCCTTGGATGTAATCCTTAATGATCGGCCTGTTCAGATAAAAGTCAAGTGTTTGTGTTATTTTATAATACTGAGAGACACGCATCACAACAATCGACTGACACACAACAGAGCCTGCTCAAATAATAATAATATTTGACCACAAGGGCTTTCTGAACCTTACAGTTCATCTTCTCTTCTAGAATATATGATTTGAAGATAAATCTGTGTAAATCCAGGGAATTTATTCCTGTATTTACCAGAGATTGTTCATCTTAATCTGGGTAAAGCCCTCTGTGACCCGATGCTGTTTTCCCTGCAGGACGCTTTAATCTCTCCAAAGATAGATCAGAAGATTTAAAGAAATAAAACTCCACATTATTCACTGTTAGTATTTAAATGTTGCTTTGCAGTAGCAGTACAGATGTCGGATTTGAATTTTACCTGTTTCATTGCAGGAAGAAAATAATCCTGCAGCCCAAGGTTTCAAATATCTGAATAAATATTTAGAATCTGTGTTCGTATACAATGCAGTACCGTACCTACATTATGTACAGTGTATTCGGAAAGTATTCAGACTCCTTGACTTTTTCCACATTTTGTTACGTTACAGCCTTATTCTAAAATGTATGAAATAGTTTTTTCCCCTCATCAATCTACACACAATACCCCATAATGACAAAGAAAAAACATTTTATTTTTTATTTTTTTCAGACCCTTTACTCAGTACTTTGTTGAAGAACATTTGGCAGCGATTACAGCCTCGAGTGTTCTTGGGTATGTCGTTACAAGCTTGGCCCACCTGTATTTGGGGGGCTTCTGAGTGGCTCAGCGGTCTAAGGCACTGCATCTCAGTGCTAGAGGCTTCACTACAGACCCGTGTTCGATCCCGGGCTGCATCACAACTGGCAGTGATCGTAGGGCGGCGCACAATTGGCCCAGCATCGACTTGGTTAGGGAAGGGTTTGGCTGTCATTGTAAAATAAGAATTTGTTCTTAACTGGCTTGCCTAGTAAAATAAAGGTTAAATAAAAATAAAAAAATATTTGGGGAGTTTCTCCCATTCTTCTCTGCAGATCCTCTCAAGCTCTGTCAGGTTGGATGGGGAGCGTCGCTGCACAGCTATTTTCAGGTCTCTCCAGAGATGTTTGATCAGGTTCAAGCCCGGGCTCTGGCTGGGCCAATCAAGGATATTCAGAGACTTGTCCCCAAACCACTTCTGCGTTGTTATGGCTGTGTGCTTAGGGTCATTGTCCTGTTGGAAGGTGAACCTTCGCCCCAGTCTGAGGTCCTGAACACTCTGGAGTAGGTTTTCATCAAGGATCTCTCTGTACTTTGCTCTGTTCATCTTTCCCTCAATCCTGACTAGTCTCCCAGTCCCTGCCGCTGAAAAAAATCCCCACAGCGTGATGCTGCCACCACCATGCTTCACCGTAGGGATTGTACCAAGTTTCCTCCAGACGTGACGCTTGGCATTCAGGCCAAGAGTTCAATCTTGGTTTCATCAGACCAGAGAATCTTTTTTCTCAACGTCTGAAAGTCCTTTAGGTGCCTTTTGGCAACCTCCAAGGGGCTGTCATGTACCGTTTACTGAGGAGTGGCTTCCCTCTGGCCACTCTACCATAAAGGCCTGATTGGGTTTTAAATCAAAAGTAAAAGTATATATCATTTATAATGTCTTATATTAAGAAAACCAGACAACATGATTTTCTTGTTTTTTAAATTTACGGATAGCCAGGGGCACAGTTCAACACTCAGACACAATTTACAAACAAAGCATTTGTGTTTAGTGAGTCTGCCAGGTCAGAGGCAATAGGGATGACGAGGGATGTTCTCTTGATAAATGCGTTAATTAGACAATTTTCCTGTCCTACTTAAGCATTCAAAATGTAACGAGTACTTTTGGGTGTCAGGGAAAATGTAAGGAGTAAAAAGTACATTATTTTCTTTAGGAATGTAGTGGAGTAAAAGTAAAAGTTGTCAAAAATAATAATAGTTAAGTACAGATACCCCAAAAACCGACTTAAGTAGTGCTTAAAAGTATTTTTCTTAAGTACTTTACACCACTGACTGTGGGACCTTATATAGACCTTATATAGACAGGTGTGTGCCTTTTCCAAACCATGTCCAATCAATTTACCACAGGAGTTGTAGAAACATCTCCAAACCATGTCCAATCAATTTACCACAGGAGTTGTAGAAACATCTCCAAACCATGTCCAATCAATTTACCACAGGAGTTGTAGAAACATCTCAAGGATGATCAATGGAAACAGGAGCTCATTTCGAGTCTCATAGCAAAACGTCTGCATACTTAAGGTATATATATATATTTTTTATTATAAATTCGCTAACATTTCTAATAACCGGTTTTGGCTTTGTCTTTATGGGCTATGGTGTGTAGATTGATGAGAGAAATAGTAATTTAATACATTTTAGAATAAGGCTGTAACGTAAGAAAATGTGGAAAAAGTCAAGGGGTCTGAATTTCCGAATGCCCTGTGTACAATGATGAAAAATATATACGCAACATGCAACAATTTCAAAGATTATTATTTTTTTTTTTTTAAATTTTTTAAAATAAATTGTATCCCCTTTTCTCCCCAATTTTCGTGGTATCCAATCGCTAGTAATTACTATCTTGTCTCATCGCTACAACTCCCGTACGGGCTCGGGAGAGACGAAGGTCGAAAGCCATGCGTCCTCCGAAGCACAACCCAACCAAGCCGCACTGCTTCTTTAACACAGCGTGCCTCCAACCCGGAAGCCAGCCGCACCAATGTGTCGGAGGAAACACCGTGCACCTGGCCCCCTTGGTTAGCGCGCACTGCGCCCGGCCCGCCACAGGAGTCGCTGGAGCGCGATGAGACAAGGATATCCCTACCGGCCAAACCCACCCTAACCCGGACGACGCTAGCCCAATTGTGCGTCGCCCCACGGACCTCCCGGTCGCGGCCGGCTGCGACAGAGCCTGGGCGCGAACCCAGAGACTCTGGTGGCGCAGTTAGCACTGCGATGCAGTGCCCTAGACCACTGCGCCACCCGGGAGGCCTCAATTTCAAAGATTTTAATGAGTTACAGTTAATATAAGGAAGTCAGTCAAATTAAATAAATAAATAACGCCATAATCGATGGATTTCACATGACTGGGCAGGGATCCAGCCATGGATGGGCCTTGGAAGGCATAGGCAGTAGGAAGGCCTTGGAAGGCATAGGCAGTAGGAAGGCCTTGGAAGGCATAGCAGTAGGAAGGCCTTGGAAGGCATAGCAGTAGGAAGGCCTTGGAAGGCATAGCAGTAGGAAGGCCTTGGAAGGCATAGCAGTAGGAAGGCCTTGGAAGGCATAGCAGTAGGAAGGCCTTGGAAGGCATAGGCAGTAGGAAGGCCTTGGAAGGCATAGCAGTAGGAAGGCCTTGGAAGGCATAGGCAGTAGGAAGGCCTTGGAAGGCATAGGCAGTAGGAAGGCCTTGGAAGGCATAGCAGTAGGAAGGCCTTGGAAGGCATAGCAGTAGGAAGGCCTTGGAAGGCATAGGCAGTAGGAAGGCCTTGGAAGGCATAGCAGTAGGAAGGCCTTGGAAGGCATAGCAGTAGGAAGGCCTTGGAAGACATAGCAGTAGGAAGGCCTTGGAAGACATAGCAGTAGGAAGGCCTTGGAAGGCATAGCAGTAGGAAGGCATTGAAAGGCATAGCAGTAGGAAGGCCTTGGAAGGCATAGCAGTAGGAAGGCCTTGGAAGGCATAGCAGTAGGAAGGCCTTGGAAGGCATAGCAGTAGGAAGGCCTTGGAAGGCATAGCAGTAGGAAGGCCTTGGAAGGCATAGGCAGTAGGAAGGCCTTGGAAGGCATAGCAGTAGGAAGGCCTTGGAAGGCATAGCAGTAGGAAGGCCTTGGAAGGCATAGCAGTAGGAAGGCCTTGAAAGGCATAGCAGTAGGAAGGCCTTGGAAGGCATAGCAGTAGGATAGCCTTGGAAGGCATAGCAGTAGGAAGGCCTTGGAAGGCATAGCAGTAGGAAGGCCTTGGAAGGCATAGCAGTAGGATAGCCTTGGAAGGCATAGCAGTAGTTAAGTAGTAAAGTTAAAGTATTAATGTAGTGTTGTTGTAGCAGCAGTAATGTTGTAAAATAGTAATGTAGCGTAGTGGTAGCAGTAGTAATGTTGTAAAGTAGTAATGTATCATATTGGTAGCAGTTGCATTAGTAATGTTGTAAAGAAGCAATGTGTAATGGTAACAGCAGCCGTAGTAATGTTGTAAAGTAGTAATGTAGCATATTGGTAGCAGTTGCAGTAGTAATTTTGTAAAGAAGCAATGTGTAATGGTAACAGCAGCCGTAGTAATGTTGTAAAGTAGTAATGTAGCATATTGGTAGCAGTTGCAGTAATAATTTTGTAAAGAAGCAATGTTGTGCAGTGGTAGCAGTAGCAATGCTGTAAGGTAGTATTGTAGCGTAATGGTACTGTAGCAGTAGTAATGTTGTAAGATTGTAATGGAGCATAGTGGTAGCAGTAGCACTAGTAATGTTGTAAAATAGTAATGTAGCGTAGTGGAAGTAGTAGTAGTAGTAAAGTAGTAATGTAGCATAGCAGTAGCAGTATTACTGTAGCATAGTGGTAGCATTAGTAATGTTTTAAAGTAATAATGTAGTGTAGTGGTAGCAGTAGCAATGTTATAAAATAGAAATGTAGCGTAGTGGTAGCAGTAGTAATGTTGTAAAGTAGTAATGTAGCATAGCAGTAGCAGTATTAATGTAGCATAGTGGTAGCAACAGTAATGTTCTAAATTAGTAATGTAGCATAGTGGTAGCGGTAGTAGTGTTCTAAAGTAGTAATGTACCATAGTGCAGTAGTAATGTTGTAAAATAGTAATGTAATGTAGTGGTAGCAGTAGCAGTAGTAATGTTGTAAAGTATTAATGTAGCGTAGTGGTAGCAGAGGACTGTAGCAGAGGACTGCAGCAGATGACTGATTTACAATGCTATCACATTAATTATTCACAGGTTACACTTGTGTAGGGATGTAAAGATATTCAAACTGCATTAAAGTTGCTTTCGAAGCCCTGTGCAGCGCTATGTGTGGCTATGGCCCTATTCTCACTTCCCATCCTCCCCGTAGCCCCAACTAGCCTCCCTGTGGGCCTCCTGTCCCCTGGCTCCCTCCCTGCGTACCCTCGCTGTCTATGGACATATTGTCTGTGCCACACACACACACACGCACACGCACACGCACACACACACACACACACACACACACACACACACACACACACACACACACACACACACACACAGTGTAGCCACAGCATCTGTGCAGTCCCCTAGGGAGAGATAGGGGGTCAGAGTCTTCACAGGAACCAATCTCTCTGTGACATCTGCTGCAGTCCCCTAGGGAGAGATAGGGGGGTCAGAGTCTTCACAGGAACCATTCTCTCTGTGACATCTGCTGCAGTCAGTGCCTGATCATCTGACAGCACAACAATGTATCTGAGGACAGAACCACTTGAGCTCTGCTCTCTAATGTTCTACTGTATTAGTAGATCATGTATCACTGTTCTAGTTCTATAGTGTACATGATGTATCATGGAATGTTGGGACAAAAAGGTTTACTGTTCAGGATTACTAATGAGAAGATGACTACATTCACCATGTCTTAATGGAGTATCTCACTACGAAGCTCGGTGTTGCTTTATGTCACAACCCAAACATCCACAACGCAGCTGGATGCACGTAACTGAGCTATGGTACAGTCTCTACTATAAACTATTACGACTCATTCTGGTGTGCACAGATTCATGGGATGAACTCCCTGCTGGAGATGTAGTATTCTATAAAGAAATGTAGTATTCTATAAAGAGATGCTGTGTTCTATAAAGAGATGTAGGATTCTATAAAGAGATGTTGTATTTTATAAAGAGATGTAGTATTCTATAAAGAGATGTTGTATTTTATAAAGAAATGTAGTATTCTATAAAGAGAGGTAGTATTCTATAAAGAGATGCTGTGTTCTGTAAAGAGATGTAGGATTCTATAAAGAGATGTTGTATTTTATAAAGAGATGTAGTATTCTATAAAGAAATGTAGTATTCTATAAAGATATGTATTATTCTATAAAGAGATATAGTATTCTATAAAGAAAAGTAGTGTGCTATAAAGAGATGTAGTCTGCTATAAAGAGATGTAGTATTCTATAAAGAGATGCTGTGTTCTGTAAAGATATATAGTATTCTATAAAGAGATGTAGTATTCTGTAAAGTAATGTAGTCTTCTATAAAGAGATGTACTATTCTATAAAGAGATGTAGTACTCTATAAAGAGATATAGTATTCTATAACGAGATGTAGTATTCTATAAAGAGATGTGGTGTCCTATAAAGAGATGTAGTATTCTATAAAGAGATGTAGTATTCTATAAAGAGATGAGGGTATTCTATAAAGAGATGTAGTATTCTATAAAGATATGTAGTATTCTATAAAGAGATGTAGTGTGCTATAAAGAGATGTAGTCTGCTATAAAGAGATGTAGTATTCTATAAAGAGATGCTGTGTTCTGTAAAGCGATGTAGTATTCTATAAGAGATGTAGTATTCTATAAAGAGGTCTAGTATTCTATAAAGAGATGTAGTATTCTGTAAAGAAATATAGTATTCTATAAAGAAAAGTAGTGTGCTATAAAGAGATGTAGTATTCTATAAAGAGATGTAGTATTCTATAAAGATATGTAGTATTCTATAAAGAGATATAGTATTCTGTAAAGCAGTGTAGTCTTCTATAAAGAGATGTAGTATTCTATAAAGAGATGTAATACCCTATAAAAGATGTAGTATTCTATAAAGAGATGTAATGTCCTATAGAGATGTAGTATTCTATAAAGAGATGTAGTATTCTGTAAATAAATATAGTATTCTATATAGAGATGTAGTATTCTATAAAGAGATGTAGTATTCTATAAAGAGATATAGTATTCTATAAAGAGATGTAGTATTCTGTAAAGATATCTAGTATTCTATAAAGAGATCTAGTATTCTATAAAGAGATGTAATGTCCTATAAAGAGATGTAGTATTCTATAAAGAGATGTAGTGTCCTATAGAGATGTAGTATTCTATAAAGAGATGTAGTGTTCTATAAAGAGATATAGTATTCTATAAAGAGATGTAGTATTCTATAAAGAGATGTAATGTCCTATAACGAGATGTAGTATTCTATAGAGATGTGGTGTCCTATAAAGATATGTAGTATTCTATAAAGAGATGTATTATTCTATAAAGAGATGAGGGTATTCTATAAAGAGATGTAGTATTCTATAAATATATGTATTATTCTATAAAGAGATATAGCATTCTATAAAGAAAAGTAGTGTGCTATAAAGAGATGCAGTATTCTATAAAGAGATATAGTATTCTGTAAAGATATATAGTATTCTATAAAGAGATGTAGTGTTCTATAAAGAGATGTAGTGTTCTATAAAGAGATGTAGTATTCTGTAAAGATATGTAGTATTCTATAAAGAGATGTAGTGTTCTATAGAGATGTAGTATTCTATAAAGAGATGTAATGTCCTATAGAGATGTAGTATTCTGTAAAGTAATGTAGTCTTCTATAAAGAGATGTACTGTTCTATAATGAGATGTAGTACTCTATAAAGAGATGAGGGTATTCTATAAAGAGATGTAGTATTCTATGGAGATATGTATTATTCTATAAAGAGATCTAGTATTCTATAAAGAAAAGTAGTGTGCTATAAAGAGATGTAGTATTCGATAAAGAGATATAGTATTCTGTAAAGATATATAGTATTCTATAAAGAGATGTAGTGTGCTATAAAGAGATGTAGTCTGCTATAAAGAGATGTAGTATTCTATAAAGAGATGCTGTGTTCTGTAAAGCGATGTAGTATTCTATAAGAGATGTAGTATTCTATAAAGAGGTCCAGTATTCTATAAAGAGATGTAGTATTCTGTAAAGAAATATAGTATTCTATAAAGAAAAGTAGTGTGCTATAAAGAGATGTAGTCTGCTATAAGA
>NW_024058627.1:0-51024 GCF_016432855.1 Salvelinus namaycush
TGGAACACAGATCTCTGTAGGTTACTGGAAGAGATGGAACATAGATCTCTGTAGGTTACTGGAAGAGATGGAACATAGATCTCTGTAGGTTACTGGAAGAGATGGAACATAGATCTCTGTAGGTTACTGGAAAGAGATTAAAAATAGTTACTGGAAGAGATGGAACATAGATCTCTGTAGGTTACTGGAAAGAGATTAAAAATAGTTACTGGAAGAGATGGAACATAGATCTCTGTAGGTTACTGGAAAGAGATTAAAAATAGTTACTGGAAGAGATGGAACATAGATCTCTGTAGGTTACTGGAAAGAGATTAAAAATAGTTACTGGAAGAGATGGAACATAGATCTCTGTAGGTTACTGGAAAGAGATTAAAAATAGTTACTGGAAGAGATGGAACATAGATCTCTGTAGGTTACTGGAAAGAGATTAAAAATAGTTACTGGAAGAGATGGAACATAGATCTCCCTAGCAGTATCTCTCTGCTTTTGTAGCATTTTATCTATAGCAAGGGTCATTTTCTTGCATTGCAATGGGAAAATATACATTTGAGTTCATATCGATGTGTGTACTGTCTGTCTGTGTATTAGTCAAGGTGTGAACCACGAGCTCTCTGAGGTTCTGAACCAGCTGTGGAGTCGGGATACAAACCGTTTAAAACCTGGGACTGACTACACCATCTCCCTACAGGTACGGATGTCAGGGTTACCGTGCTACTACTTGGCTTGTTAATCGACTCTATCTGCAAAGCACTCTGGTAGAGATAGAATGGCACCACCCAGCAGCAGGAAACACACCTCAGGGCCCGATTCAGACATAGGAGCAGGAAACACACCTCGGGGCCCGATTCAGACATAGGAGCAGGAAACACACCTCGGGGCCTGATTCAGACATAGGAGCAGGAAACACACCTCAGGGCCCGATTCAGACATAGGAGTAGGAAACACACCTCGGGGCCCGATTCAGACATAGGAGCAGGAAACACACCTCAGGGCCCGATTCAGACATAGGAGTAGGAAACACACCTCGGGGCCCGATTCAGACATAGGAGCAGGAAACACACCTCAGGGCCCGATTCAGACATAGGAGCAGGAAACACACCTCAGGGCACCACCATTGACTCCCTGTCTAAATAAAGACACCTTGGTCTCAGCATTGACTCCCTGTCTAAATAAAGACACCTTGGTCTCGGCATTGACTCCCTGTCTAAATAAAGACCCCTCGGTCTCAGCATTGACTCCCAGTCTAAATAAAGACCCCTCGGTCTCAGCATTGACTCCCTGTCTAAATAAAGACACCTTGGTCTCAGCATTGACTCCCTGTCTAAATAAGACACCTTGGTCTCAGCATTGACTCCCTGTCTAAATAAAGACACCTTGGTCTCAGCATTGACTCCCTGTCTAAAGACACCCTGGTCTCAGCATTGACTCCCTGTCTAAATAAAGACACCTTGGTCTCAGCATTGACTCCCTGTCTAAATAAAGACACCTCGTTCTCAGCATTGACTCCCTGTCTAAATAAAGACACCTTGGTCTCGGCATTGACTCCCTGTCTAAATAAAGACACCTTGGTCTCGGCATTGACTCCCTGTCTAAATAAAGACACCTTGGTCTCAGCATTGACTCCCTGTCTAAATAAAGACACCTTGGTCTCAGCATTGACTCCCTGTCTAAATAAAGACACCTCGTTCTCAGCATTGACTCCCTGTCTAAATAAAGACACCTTGGTCTCAGCATTGACTCCCTGTCTAAATAAAGACCCCTTGGTCTCAGCATTGACTCCCTGTCTAAATAAAGACACCTTGGTCTCAGCATTGACTCCCTGTCTCCATAAAGACCCCTTGGTCTCAGCATTGACTCGCTGTCTAAATAAAGACACCTTGGTCTCAGCATTGACTCCCTGTCTAAATAAAGACACCTTGGTCTCAGCATTGACTCCCTGTCTAAATAAAGACACCTTGGTCTCAGCATTGACTCCCTGTCTAAATAAAGACACCTTGGTCTCAGCATTGACTCCCCGTCTAAATAAAGACACCTTGGTCTCAGCATTGACTCCCTGTCTAAATAAAGACACCCTGGTCTCAGCATTGACTCCCTGTCTAAATAAAGACACCTTGGTCTCAGCATTGACTCCCTGTCTAAATAAAGACACCTTGGTCTCAGCATTGACTCCCCGTCTAAATATAGACCCCTTGGTCTCAGCATTGACTCCCAGTCTAAATAAAGACACCCTGGTCTCAGCATTGACTCCCTGTCTAAATAAAGACACCCTGGTCTCACCATTGACTCCCTGTCTAAATAAAGACACCCTGGTCTCACCATTGACTCCCTGTCTAAATAAAGACACCTTGGTCTCGGCATTGACTCCCTGTCTAAATAATGCTTATTCAGGGTAGTTTTCATTGTGTTGTTGGGAGATGTGATGGTCTTATTCATACAGTATGTTTGTCTATCCAGGGAAAGGCAGGTTACGTGGCCCAGGGTAGTAACACTGCCAGAGACATGGCTAGGGCTCCTCTGTTTGCCTATGTCAACGAGGGCAAACTGAAAAACATCAAGACCTACGCCTGTAAGTCCTTTCTACCTCCACTCTCCTTTCCTTCACTCCTCCCTTTCTCCACTCTCCCTTCCTTCACTCCTCCCTTCCTTCACTCCTCCCTTCCTCCACTCCTCCTTTCCTTCACTTCTCCCTTCCTTCACTCCTCCCTTCCTTCACTCCTCCCTTCCTCCTCTCTACCTTCTCTCCTCTCTTCCTGTTATTGAAGGCTCTACCTCCTCTCCTTTCTTCCTGTTATTGAAGGCATTACCTCCTCTCCTCTCTTCCTGTTATTGAAGGCATTACCTCCTCTCATCTCTTCCTGTTATTGAAGGCATTACCTCCTCTCATCTCTTCCTGTTATTGAAGGCATTACCTCCTCTCTTCCTGTTATTGAAGGCATTACCTCCTCTCTTCCTGTTATTGAAGGCATTACCTCCTCTCTTCCTGTTATTGAAGGCATTACCTCCTCTCTTCCTGTTATTGAAGGCATTACCTCCTCTCTTCCTGTTATTCAAGGCATTACCTCCTCTCCTCTCTTCCTGTTATTCAAGGCATTACCTCCTCTCTTCCTGTTATTGAAGGCATTACCTCCTCTCTTCCTGTTATTCAAGGCATTACCTCCTCTCCTCTCTTCCTGTTATTGAAGGCATTACCTCCTCTCTTCCTGTTATTGAAGGCATTACCTCCTCTCTTCCTGTTATTGAAGGCATTACCTCCTCTCTTCCTGTTATTGAAGGCATAGCCAGTATTTCACAAAGCGTTCTTCAGAGTGATATATGTTCCTTCTCTGCAGTGTTCATGCGTCTCCTGGACAACTATGAGATGTCTACAGGCGTGTCGGAGACCGTCACCTCTGAGGAGCTGATGGAGAACGATCTCTTCCTCAATGCCATTCTGGAGACCGAGGTCATGAAGGTAGTGTGTGTGTGTGTGATCTGGCGCTGTGTGCCCACAGGTAAAAGTGGGGGTTATAGTCTACTCCTTATTGCTTGGTTGAGCACATATTGCTATGTTCTGTCGTCATTTAGATCCATAGCCAAGACTCCTGGAGACGGGCCCTTAACCTGTCTGTTCTGGACAGGACTCCTGGAGACGGGCCCTTAACCTGTCTGTTCAGGACCAGGACTCCTGGAGACGGGCCCTTAACCTGTCTGTTCTGAACAGGACTCCTGGAGACGGGCCCTTAACCTGTCTGTTCTGGACAGGACTCCTGGAGACAGGTCCTTAACCTGTCTGTTCTGAACAGGACTCCTGGAGACGGGTCCTTAACATGTCTGTTCTGGACAGGACTCCTGGAGACGGGTCCTTAACCTGTCTGTTCAGACCAGGACTCCTGGAGACAGGTCCTTAACCTGTCTGTTCTGGACAGGACTCCTGGAGACAGGCCCTTAACCTGTCTGTTCTGGACAGGACTCCTGGAGACAGGTCCTTAACCTGTCTGTTCAGACCAGGACTCCTGGAGACGGGCCCTTAACCTGTCTGTTCTGGACAGGACTCCTGGAGACGGGCCCTTAACCTGTCTGTTCTGGACAGGACTCCTGGAGACGGGCCCTTAACCTGTCTGTTCTGGACAGGACTCCTGGAGACGGGCCCTTAACCTGTCTGTTCAGACCAGGACTCCTGGAGACGGGCCCTTAACCTGTCTGTTCAGACCAGGACTCCTGGAGACAGGCCCTTAACCTGTCTGTTCTGAACAGGACTCCTGGAGACAGGCCCTTAACCTGTCTGTTCAGACCAGGACTCCTGGAGACGGGTCCTTAACCTGTCTGTTCTGAACAGGACTCCTGGAGACGGGCCCTTAACCTGTCTGTTCTGGACAGGACTCCTGGAGACGGGCCCTTAACCTGTCTGTTCAGACCAGGACTCCTGGAGACAGGTCCTTAACCTGTCTGTTCTGGACAGGACTCCTGGAGACGGGTCCTTAACCTGTCTGTTCTGGACAGGCCCTTAACCTGTCTGTTCTGGACAGGACTCCTGGAGACAGGTCCTTAACCTGTCTGTTCTGGACAGGACTCCTGGAGACAGGTCCTTAACCTGTCTGTTCAGACCAGGACTCCTGGAGACGGGCCCTTAACATGTCTGTTCTGGACAGGACTCCTGGAGACGGGCCCTTAACCTGTCTGTTCAGACCAGGACTCCTGGAGACAGGTCCTTAACCTGTCTGTTCTGGACAGGACTCCTGGAGACGGGCCCTTAACCTGTCTGTTCTGGACAGGACTCCTGGAGACGGGCCCTTAACATGTCTGTTCTGGACAGGACTCCTGGAGACAGGCCTTTATCCTACATGAGTTAATCAGATGGTGTTCTGTCATTGTGGACAT
Source organism: Salvelinus namaycush (assembly GCF_016432855.1). NCBI lineage: Eukaryota > Metazoa > Chordata > Actinopteri > Salmoniformes > Salmonidae > Salvelinus > Salvelinus namaycush. The sequence goes on from NW_024058627.1 coordinate 4,858, forward strand.
GCGTTTTGTCTTGTTACTTTGTCTCAGGTATAGATTCCACAATGTGTACTGATGTGTCGGTCTAATCCTTGTGTGTGTGTCAGTGTGCCCACAAGTACCTGGTGAGTAAGGGTCAGTCCCCGTCAGACCAGCAGCAGTTCAAGAGACAGCTCTATGACATGTGGTTCAGACTCTATCACCGAGACCGGAGTGGAGGGTGAGTGTGTGGGGTCGGGGGATTTCATATTTATTATGCCCGAATACAGTGAGGAGTTTGAGCATGTTTTAGTTGTACCTGTATGTGTGTGAAAGAGACAGAGAGAGACACGCAGGGGGGGGAGGGGGAGAGAGAGAGAGAGAGACGCAGGGGGAGACACGGAGAGAGACACGGAGGGGGAGAGAGAGAGAGAGACACGCAGGGGGAGAGAGAGAGAGAGACGCAGGGGGAGAGAGAGAGAGAGAGAGACGCAGGGGGAGAGAGAGACAGAGAGAGACACGCAGAGGGAGAGAGAGAGAGATTTGCAAATAATAGGACATTTAAAATGTCTTTATTCTTTTGGAACTTTTGTGAGTGTAATGTTTACTGTTAATTTTTGGCTATTTCACTTTTGTTTATTATCTATTTCACTTGCTTTGGCAATGTAAACATATGTTTCCCATGCCAATAAAGCCCTTGAATTGAATTGAGAAAGAGACAGAGAGAGAGAGACACAAGGACCGAGACAGAGAGAGAGAGACACAAGGACCGAAACAGAGAGAGAGAGACACAAGGACCGAGACAGAGAGAGAGAGACACAAGGACCGAGACAGAGACTGATTATATATTTTCTTATGTTTCCAATACAGTGAGGACTCATGTGGTTTTGAGCATGTGTTTGTTGGTGAGTCTAAGTATGGGAAGGAGATCACAGGGTTCCACAACTGGGTTCAGTTCTATCTGCAGGAGAAGCATGGCAATGTGGACTACAAGGGTTACAAGGCCCAGGGCAACAGAAACACTGTAAGACATTCTAGAACAATCTCCCTATGTTATCAGCAGAGTTACATTTCACAGGTCTATACACAAGATAATTGTTTTCAGAAATGTAGCCTATGGTTGTTGTCTTGCTTTGGTAATTAGTTCAACTTTTGTGTGTGTTGTTTTTAGTATTTACATTTTACTGACTAATTTCAAGACACCCAAACTGTGACTACCACTGTAAACTTCCCAAATCATACATTATATTTAGCCGTATTGTTACGTACACCACATGACACGTTTATCACATGTTGTTATAATCATTAGTGGTTAGAGTGTAGGGGCGGCAGGTAGCCTAGTGGTTAGAGTGGAGAGGTGGCAGGTAGCCTAGTGGTTAGAGTGTAGGGGCGGCAGGTAGCCTAGTGGTTAGAGTGTAGGGGCGGCAGGTAGCCTAGTGGTTAGAGTGTAGAGGCGGCAGGTAGCCTAGTGGTTAGAGTGTAGGGTCGGAAGGTAGCCTAGTGGTTAGAGTGTAGGAGGTGGCAGGTAGCCTAGTGGTTAGAGCGTTGGCCCAGTAACCGGAAGGTTGCTGGATCGAATCCCAGAGGCGACAAGGTAAGAATCTGTCGTTTTGACCTCTCTCTGCAGCCAGATGAGGATGACCACGTTCTAAACCTGCAGTTCAGCTGGAAGGGCCTGGTCAAGCCTGTGGGAAGCTCCTTCATCGGGGTCAGCCCAGAGTTCGAGGTCGCCCTCTTCACCATCCTCTTCCTCGCGTCGACTGAGAAGGTGAGTGGTTGCGTAAGTGACCACACGGGGCTCAAACCTGGGTCTATTAGATAACCATGGCCTGTAGTGCTGAAGCCTAGGCCCTAGAAGACATTAGCTTGGGGAGCTAATGCTAGTTCTCAGATCTCAGGCCATGGTTCCCTGAACCACCCTGATGACACGTCTTATCAACCCGAAGTCATCATAGCTAACATTATCCCTCCAGGCTGAATAAACTACTGTTCTGACCAGTATAACATTACCCCTCCAGGCTGAATAAACTACTGTTCTGACCAGTATAACATTACCCCTCCAGGCTGAATAAACTACTGTTCTGACCAGCATAACATTACCCCTCCAGACTGAATAAACTACTGTTCTGACCAGCATAACATTACCCCTCCAGGCTGAATAAACTACTGTTCTGACCAGCATTACATTACCTCTCCAGACTGAATAAACTACTGTTCTGACCAGCATAACATTACCCCTCCAGGCTGAATAAACTACTGTTCTGACCAGCATTACATTACCTCTCCAGACTGAATAAACTACTGTTCTGACCAGCATAACATTACCCCTCCAGGCTGAATAAACTACTGTTCTGACCAGCATAACATTACCCCTCCAGGCTGAATAAACTACTGTTCAGACCAGCATAACATTACCCCTCCAGGCTGAATAAACTACTGTTCTGACCAGCATAACATTACCCCTCCAGGGTGAATAAACTACTGTTCTGACCAGCATAACATTACCCCTCCAGGCTGAATAAACGACTTTTCTGACTAGCAAAACATTACTCCTCCAGGCTGAATAAAATACTGTTCTGACCAGTATAACATTACCCCTCCAGGCTGAATAAACTACTGTTCTGACCAGCATAACATTACCCCTCCAGACTGAATAAACTACTGTTCTGACCAGCATAACATTACCCCTCCAGGCTGAATAAACTACTGTTCTGACCAGCATTACATTACCTCTCCAGACTGAATAAACTACTGTTCTGACCAGCATAACATTACCCCTCCAGGCTGAATAAACTACTGTTCTGACCAGCATAACATTACCCCTCCAGGCTGAATAAACTACTGTTCTGACCAGCATTACATTACCTCTCCAGACTGAATAAACTACTGTTCTGACCAGCATAACATTACCCCTCCAGGCTGAATAAACTACTGTTCTGACCAGCATAACATTACCCCTCCAGGCTGAATAAACTACTGTTCTGACCAGCATAACATTACCCCTCCAGGCTGAATAAACTACTGTTCTGACCAGCATAACATTACCCCTCCAGACTGAATAAACTACTGTTCTGACCAGTATAACATTACCCCTCCAGACTGAATAAACTACTGTTCTGACCAGCATAACATTACCCCTCCAGGCTGAATAAACTACTGTTCTGACCAGCATAACATTACCCCTCCAGGCTGAATAAACTACTGTTCTGACCAGCATAACATTACCCCTCCAGGCTGAATAAACTACTGTTCTGACCAGTATAACATTACCCCTCCAGTATAGTTCTGGAAAAGGTTGTGAATTGGGATGCAGCCCAACGTTGGTGTTAATGAGGAGAACCCTAGCCAGTATATAAATGGGTGGATGTATTGGCTAACGTTAGCCTTGTGGTTTATGTACAGGTGACCACGGCCGTGGTGAAGGTGGACGAGTACCTGCTAGAGATGGTGGTGTATCGTCAGGGGCGATCCATCGGAACCTCCTACCCCAAACTACTCAGCAGCAACAACAGGGATCTGTAGTGGGGAGATCTACGCACCCTGATTCTGAAAGCAGAGGCCCAAATGGAACCCTATTCCCTATGTAGTGCACTGCTTTTTACCAGGGCCCTTAGGGCTAGTAGTGCACTATATAGGGGATAGGGTGCCACTTGGGGCCTAGACAGAATCATCTGCTATTTTAAAGGTTGATCATTGTCGTGTACTTGTTTTTGACTCCATATTGTTATTAGGTCGTGTTCTCCTCCAATCAAATTCTTAACCTCATTCCCGGGTTCAATTACTAATTACAAATCCTGGATCATTCATCATTTGCTCTAAACTATTATATTAGAGATTACAGTTGATAAAGGACCAGAATTGTGTCTCTCTCTGCTACCAGCTCTCCTTTCTGTCCTGAATATTCAATACTGGTCCTTGGTCTTTCACAAAGCAGAGGGCTGTTTATATTTACAGTTAAGAACATTTTGTTAAGCATTTTGACAGTCCATTAAAACCAAGATTTACTATGATAGGAACCTGATTGTCTAACATTATATTGACAGTGTTGTACTCTTCTGAATTGTATTTAACATATTATTCGTTTGTTATGATTACGGGGCCATATGTCAAGTTTGGAGGCATTTCCCCATTTCAATTTCTACTTGAAGAAAATAAAACATGTTTACAAGTATACTATTTTACCTTCTTCTGTACTTTTATTTTGAAGATTAAAACAAGCAATGGTTACAGAACATGTCTTCCTGGCAGAAAACAATACAAGCATGGCAGACTAGCATATGTTAAACTACAATTTCCATGGAAAGATCTCAGGTTTATTTGATTCAATAGTAGTTGGTTACATGAATGATGCATCGAACGTAATCATGATCTGCCTAAGAACAGGTCTGTATTGAGGAATGTAATAATGAAATATAAACTAATTAATATATGAAAACATAATAATACAGCTTAGATTAAAAGCATGGATTTTAATAATAGTATACACGTCACTACTTTCATTAATCGTTATCATCAGTGGTGTAAAGTACTTTAATAAAAATACTTTAAAGTACTACTTAAGTTGTTTAATGGGATTCCTGTACCTTACTTTACTATTTAGATTTGATGACTTTTACTTCACTGAGTGGACAAAACATTAAGAACACCTGCTCTTTCCATGACATAGACTGACCAGGTGAATCCAGGTGAAACCTTACTGATGTCTCTTGTTAAATCCTCTTCAATCAGTGTAGATGAAGAGGGGAGGAGACGGGTTAAAGAAGGATTTTTAAGCCTTGAGACATTTGAGACATGGATTGTGTATGTGTGTCATTCAGAGGGTGAATGGGCAAGACAAAATATTGAAGTGCCTTTGAACGGGGTATGGTAGTAGGTGCCTTTGAACGGGGTATGGTAGTAGGTGCCTTTGAACGGGGTATGGTAGTAGGTGCCTTTGAACGGGGTATGGTAGTAGGTGCCTTTGAACGGGGTATGGTAGTAGGTGCCTTTGAACGGGGTATGGTAGTATGTGCCTTTGAACGGGGTATGGTGGTAGGTGCCTTTGAACTGGGTATGGTGGTAGGTGCCTTTGAACGGGGTATGGTAGTAGGTGCCTTTGAACGGGGTATGGTAGTAGGTGCCTTTGAGCGGGGTATGGTGGTAGGTGCCTTTGAACGGGGTAATGGTAGTAGGTGCCTTTGAACGGGGTATGGTAGTAGGTGCCTTTGAACGGGGTATGGTGGTAGGTGCCTTTGAACGGGGTATGGTAGTAGGTGCCTTTGAACGGGGTATGGTAGTATGTGCCTTTGAACGGGGTATGGCAGTAGGTGCCTTTGAACGGGGTATGGTAGTAGGTGCCTTTGAACGGGGTATGGTGGTAGGTGCCTTTGAGCGGGGTATGGTGGTAGGTGCCTTTGAGCGGGGTAATGGTAGTAGGTGCCTTTGAGCGGGGTAATGGTAGTAGGTGCCTTTGAACGGGGTATGGTAGTAGGTGCCTTTGAACGGGGTATGGTGGTAGGTGCCTTTGAACGGGGTATGGTGGTAGGTGCCTTTGAACGGGGTATGGTGGTAGGTGCCTTTGAACGGGGTATGGTAGTAGGTGCCTTTGAACGGGGTATGGTAGTATGTGCCTTTGAACGGGGTATGGTAGTAGGTGCCTTTGAACGGGGTATGGTGGTAGGTGCCTTTGAACGGGGTATGGTGGTAGGTGCCTTTGAACGGGGTATGGTGGTAGGTGCCTTTGAACGGGGTATGGTGGTAGGTGCCTTTGAACGGGGTATGGTGGTAGGTGCCTTTGAACGGGGTATGGTGGTAGGTGCCTTTGAACGGGGTATGGTGGTAGGTGCCTTTGAACGGGGTATGGTAGTAGGTGCCTTTGAACGGGGTATGGTAGTAGGTGCCTTTGAACGGGGTATGGTAGTAGGTGCCTTTGAACGGGGTATGGTAGTAGGTGCCTTTGAACGGGGTATGGTAGTAGGTGCCTTTGAACGGGGTATGGTAGTAGGTGCCTTTGAGCGGGGTATGGTAGTAGGTGCCTTTGAACGGGGTATGGTAGTAGGTGCCTTTGAGCGGGGTATGGTAGTAGGTGCCTTTGAACGGGGTATGGTGGTAGGTGCCTTTGAATGGGGTATGGTGGTAGGTGCCTTTGAACGGGGTATGGTAGTAGGTGCCTTTGAACGGGGTATGGTAGTAGGTGCCTTTGAACGGGGTATGGTAGTAGGTGCCTTTGAGCAGGGTATGGTAGTAGGTTCCAGGCGCACTTGTTTGTCAAGAACTGCAACGCTGCTGGGTTTTTAACACTCAACAGTTTTCTGTGTGCATCAAGAATGGTCCACCACCCAAAGGACATCCAGCCAACTTGACACAACTGTGGGAAGCATTGGAGTCAACATGGGACCAGCATCCCTGTGGAAATGCTTTCAACACCTTGTAGAGTCCATGTCCCGACGAAGTGAGGCTGTTCTGAGGGGAAACAAGGGTGCAACTCAATGCTAGGAAGGTGTTCCTAATGTTTTGTCCACTCGGTGTATATAATCATTTCTGTGTCCCTCAGTAGATGTGTGTTGATGTCCCAGTTCTCTTCAAAATATCTTTGTTTATGACATGTAATAATTCCTTATTTTCTGTTACATGTTTTTCTACAGCTTGTTTACGATCTCCATGTTGAATGAAGAAGCAGGGGTCTGTCTTTTTCACCCCGCCCTCGGGGTGGCCGATGATGCAGATTCCACCCTCTGGAGACGGAAAGCTGAAGCTGTCAAGCAAGCTTAAAGGCAAGGTGATGTGAGGATCTGAGCTAAGCTCCAGCAAAGCAAAGTCAAGATTCCAGAATCAACTTTTCCATAGGCTACAACTTCACTTTGCACTGGTATCTGCTGCGTTTTCTCACCCAGGTCTTCAAAGTCAAACGTGACCGTTACTGATTGTTGAAGCGTGTTAGTTATCGGCTCATAGATTTGATGGACAACATGGGCGTTTGTAAGGATGAACTTGTCAAACAGAAGGAAGCCAGTTCCGTTTGCTGTCCCTTCAATTCTCACCTGACAAACAGAAGCACTCAGCTCCATTAGTCTCTTCACTTTCTTCACCTCTTGGAAGCTCTGTGTTTTCTTTCCAAACGCTACTCTTAAGAATTGTTGCACATCTGAAGGCTTTTTCAAATTCTCTCTCTCTTTCAAGTGATCTACCAAACCTGCATATTGGGATCGCAGGATGTCTAGGATCTCTTTAGAGTTTCGAATCTCTTGCCGTTTTTGCTTCACCACCAGAGAACTACCATCTTTTCCTGCCTCCTTTGACTGCAACTGTGTTTGAACTGTGTCTGTTGTGGTAGGATTCTGAGGAGAGACATGTCTGAAAACACAACAGCCAGCTGGTCTGCACATGCTCTGAGGCTTGGGATGCCGTCTAGTTCGGCAGCTTTGCGAGGGTTAACACGTTGGAATGACTTACATACATCTTCCGTGGAGACAGGAAGTACATAGCCCACTTCGTCCTCAGTGGCTCTCCTCGGCAGTTCACAGTCTTCGTTGAGCTCGAAGCGTGAGAAAAATGTGTTTAGCTCATCCGGTAGCCCCGATGACATCTTTGCACGCTCTTGGCATTCTCTCAACCAGCTTCATGAGGTAGTCACCTGGAATGCATTTAATTAACAGGTGTGACTTGTTAATTTGTGTAATTTCTTTCCTTCTTAATGCGTTTGAGCCAATCAGTTGTGTTGTGACAAGGTAGGGGTGGTATACAGAAGATAGCCCTATTTGGTAAAAGACCAAGTCCATATTATGACAAGAACAGCTCAAATGAGCAAAGAGAAACGACAGTCCATCATTACTTTGAGACATGAAGGTCAGTTAATGCGGAAAATGTAATTAAAAACAAATATGTATTCAAGTGCAGTTGCAACAACCATCAAGCACTATGATGAAACTGGCTCTCGTGAGGACCGCCACAGGAAAGGAAGACCCAGAGTTACCTCTGCTGCAGAGGATAAGTTCATTAGAGTTACCGGCCTCAGAAATTGCAGCCCAAATAAATGCTTCACAGAGTTCAAGTAACAGACACATCTCAACATCAACTGTTCAGAGGAGACTGTGTGAATCAGGCCTTCATGGTCGAATTGCTGCAAAGAATATAAAACTTTAAATATATTTTGATTCGTTTAACACTTTTTTGGTTACTACATGATTCCATATGTGTTATTTCATAGTTTTGATGTCATCACTATTATTCTACAATGTAGAAAATAGTAAAAAATAAAGAAAAACCCTGGAATGAGTAGGTGTGTCCAAACTTTTGACTGGTACTGTGCATGTTAGTGTCACGTCTACTCCTACTCCCTCTCCGGCGCTCAACGTCGCCTTTCTACTAACCACCGGTCCTGGCAACCCATCATTATGCACACCTGCACCTCATCATTAAGCACACCTGGACCTTATCACATCCCTGATTACTCCCCCTATATATACCACTCCGTTGTCATTTCCTGTGACGGGTGGGAGAGCTAAGAGACCCGAGGTGGGAGAGCTAAGAGACCCGAGGTGGGAGAGCTAAGAGACCCGGGGTGGGAGAGCTAAGAGACCCGAGGTGGGAGAGCTAAGAGACCCGAGGTGGGAGAGCTAAGAGACCCGAGGTGGGAGAGCTAAGAGACCCGAGGTGGGAGAGCTAAGAGACCCGAGGTGGGAGAGCTAAGAGACCCGAGGTGGGAGAGCTAAGAGACCCGAGGTGGGAGAGCTAAGAGACCCGAGGTGGGAGAACAGATTGCTCGGTTTGAGCATAGCCTGAAGGTAGGGAGGGGCCGTTCCTCTTGCTGCTCCGTAGGTAAACACCATGGTCTTGTAGTGGATGTGAGTTTTGACTGGAGGCCAGTGACATGGGAGGACCTGACATGAGAGAACTTGGGAAGGTTGAAAACCAGGCGGGCTGCAGTGTTCTGGATAAGTTGCAGGCCAACAGATAGTTGCAGTTCTGGTCTACCCAGTACCACCAAGCAGGTCATCTCCAGACGGGAGACGACAAGTGCATGGATTAGGACCTGCGCTGCTTCCTGTGTGAGGTAGGGTCGTACTCTATGCATGTTGTAGAGCGTGAACCTGCAGGAATGGGTCACTGCTTCCTGTGTGAGGCAGGGTCGTACTCTACGGATGTTGTAGAGAGTGAACCTGCAGGAACGGGTCACTTTGTTTTCAGAGAACGACAGGGTGTTGTCCAGGGTCACGCCAAGGTTCTTTGCACTCAGGGAGGGGCGACACTGGAGTTGTCAACCATGATGGAGAGGTCTTGAAGCGAGCAGGCCTTCCCCGGGAGGAAGAGCAGCTACGTCTTGTCGAGGTTGAGCTTGAGGTGGTGGGCCGACATCCAAGCTGGGATATCTGCCAGCAACGTAGAGATGCGTGTCACCACCTGGGTGTCAGGAGGGGGGAGAAGTACCCGTGTCGTCCGCATAGCAGTGATAGGAGAGACCATGTGAGGCTATGATGACGACTACCTGTGATGGTAGACGCAGTAGTGGTGGTTTAAAGCCGACTACTACTATCAATCAAATATTGTGATTGAGAGGGGGTGGGACTTCCGCCTAGGATTTGAATTTCACACCAGGATGTAAATGTCACATCCACTGTTCTAAGTGGCCGGGGGCATTACCACATGTTGTATGTAAATATCACACCCATTGTTCTGAGTGGCTGGGGCATTACCACATGTGGTATGTAAATATCACACCCACTGTCATTTGACTATCATTTGTTTTTCAACAGGACAATGACCCAACACATCTCCAGGCTGTGTAAGAGATATTAGACCAAGAAGGAGAGTGATGGAGTGCTGCATCAGATGACCTGGCCTCCACAATCACCCGACCTCAACCCAATTGAGATGGTTTGGGATGAGTTGAACCGCAGAGTGAAGGAAAAGCAGCCAACAAGTGCTCAGCATATGTGGGAACTCCTTCAAGACTGTTGGAAAAGCATTCCAGGTGAAGCTGGTTGAGTGTGCAAAGCTGTCATCGATGCAAAGGGTGGCTTCTTTGAAGAAACTAAAATAAAATCTATTTTTATTTAACACTTTTTTTGGTTACTACATGATTCCATGTGTTATTTCATGTTTGAGGTCTTCACTGTTCTACAATGTGGAAAATAGTAAAAATAAAGAATCCCTTGACTGAGTAGGTCAACTTTTGACTGGTACTGTAGTTTAGTCTGCCATTAGGCCTACAGGAATCCTACTTTTGACTGGTACTGTAGTTTAGTCTGCCATTAGGCCTACAGGAATCCTACTTTTGACTGGTCCTGTAGTTTAGTCTGCCATTAGGCCTACAGGAATCCTACTTTTGACTGGTACTGTAGTTTAGTCTGCCATTAGGCCTACAGGAATCCTACTTTTGACTGGTACTGTAGTTTAGTCTGCCATTAGGCCTACAGGAATCCTACTTTTGACTGGTACTGTAGTTTAGTCTGCCATTAGGCCTACAGGAATCCTACTTTTGACTGGTCCTGTAGTTTAGTCTGCCATTAGGCCTACAGGAATCCTACTTTTGACTGGTCCTGTAGTTTAGTCTGCCATTAGGCCTACAGGAATCCTACTTTTGACTGGTCCTGTAGTTTAGTCTGCCATTAGGCCTACAGGAATCCTACTTTTGACTGGTACTGTAGTTTAGTCTGCCATTAGGCCTACAGGAATCCTACTTTTGACTGGTCCTGTAGTTTAGTCTGCCATTAGGCCTACAGGAATCCTACTTTTGACTGGTCCTGTAGTTTAGTCTGCCATTAGGCCTACAGGAATCCTACTTTTGACTGGTCCTGTAGTTTAGTCTGCCATTAGGCCTACAGGAATCCTACTTTTGTCTGGTCCTGTAGTTTAGTCTGCCATTAGGCCTACAGGAATTCTACTTTTGACTGGTCCTGTAGTTTAGTCTGCCATTAGGCCTACAGGAATCCTACTTTTGACTGGTCCTGTAGTTTAGTCTGCCATTAGGTCTACAGGAATCCTACTTTTGACTGGTCCTGTAGTTTAGTCTGCCATTAGGCCTACAGGAATCCTACTTTTGACTGGTACTGTAGTTTAGTCTGCCATTAGGCCTACAGGAATCCTACTTTTGACTGGTCCTGTAGTTTAGTCTGCCATTAGGTCTACAGGAATCCTACTTTTGACTGGTACTGTAGTTTAGTCTGCCATTAGGCCTACAGGAATCCTACTTTTGACTGGTCCTGTAGTTTAGTCTGCCATTAGGCCTACAGGAATCCTACTTTTGACTGGTACTGTAGTTTAGTCTGCCATTAGGCCTACAGGAATCCTACTTTTGACTGGTACTGTAGTTTAGTCTGCCATTAGGCCTACAGGAATCCTACTTTTGACTGGTCCTGTAGTTTAGTCTGCCATTAGGCCTACAGGAATCCTACTTTTGACTGGTCCTGTAGTTTAGTCTGCCATTAGGCCTACAGGAATCCTACTTTTGACTGGTACTGTAGTTTAGTCTGCCATTAGGCCTACAGGAATCCTACTTTTGACTGGTCCTGTAGTTTAGTCTGCCATTAGGCCTACAGTAATCCTACTTTTGACTGGTCCTGTAGTTTAGTCTGCCATTAGGCCTACAGGAATCCTACTTTTGACTGGTCCTGTAGTTTAGTCTGCCATAAGGCCTACAGGAATCCTACTTTTGACTGGTACTGTAGTTTAGTCTGCCATAAGGCCTACAGGAATCCTACTTTTGACTGGTCCTGTAGTTTAGTCTGCCATTAGGCCTACAGGAATCCTACTTTTGACTGGTCCTGTAGTTTAGTCTGCCATTAGGCCTACAGGAATCCTACTTTTGACTGGTACTGTAGTTTAGTCTGCCATTAGGCCTACAGGAATCCTACTTTTGACTGGTCCTGTAGTTTAGTCTGCCATTAGGCCTACAGGAATCCTACTTTTGACTGGTACTGTAGTTTAGTCTGCCATTAGGCCTACAGGAATCCTACTTTTGACTGGTACTGTAGTTTAGTCTGCCATTAGGCCTACAGGAATCCTACTTTTGACTGGTACTGTAGTTTAGTCTGCCATTAGGCCTACAGGAATCCTACTTTTGACTGGTCCTGTAGTTTAGTCTGCCATTAGGCCTACAGGAATCCTACTTTTGACTGGTACTGTAGTTTAGTCTGCCATTAGGCCTACAGGAATCCTACTTTTGACTGGTCCTGTAGTTTAGTCTGCCATTAGGCCTACAGGAATCCTACTTTTGACTGGTACTGTAGTTTAGTCTGCCATTAGGCCTACAGGAATCCTACTTTTGACTGGTCCTGTAGTTTAGTCTGCCATTAGGCCTACAGGAATCCTACTTTTGACTGGTCCTGTAGTTTAGTCTGCCATTAGGCCTACAGGAATCCTACTTTTGACTGGTACTGTAGTTTAGTCTGCCATTAGGCCTACAGGAATCCTACTTTTGACTGGTACTGTAGTTTAGTCTGCCATTAGGCCTACAGGAATCCTACTTTTGACTGGTACTGTAGTTTAGTCTGCCATTAGGCCTACAGGAATCCTACTTTTGACTGGTACTGTAGTTTAGTCCGCCATTAGGCCTACAGGAATCCTACTTTTGACTCTTACAAAAACGTACCATGGCACTTTCACTTATACCGTGGTATTGTACGACTCATGGAAATGTACCATGGTTCTAGCCTTGACGTATGATGGTACTGCCATGCACCTAAATATGGTATTGCATCATACCATGGTAGATATGGCTTATGGCAATACCATGGTTTTAAACCTGCATTATACATTCTACCCTGGTAACATACAATCACGGTAAATGGTAGCAATTACATGGTACCATCTTAAATGTGTTAACATGCTACAACGGCAGTACAATGCATTAAATATATAAACCACCCCCAAGGTCAAGAGGTCGTTTGGTTATATATTGAATTAATATACCAGTATGGGCAAGTTTCTGATAGGCAGGCTACTATTGTTGGTCCTAGTTGGTCTGTAACCTCAAATAAAAAGGGGTAAAACATTCTGGGGGGGTGGGGTGTGAGATCCTTCCTGATCTTAGAAATCGAATCTTATTGTGTTCATAGTACTCCAACCAGGTTACAGCTACCCGTCCAGACACACCATTCCTCCAATTAGAAAGGCTCTAGAGAGGGGCTGTCTTAGAGTGACAGCGAAACAACAATACTGATACACGTTTAACCCTTGCAAAGGCTTCTGGGGGTGAACTACTGTCCAAATATGCAATTCCATATAAAATTCATGTCATATACAGTGTCAGTGTTTTTGATCACTCAGTTTGATGTACTCAGCCAATTGAAAATGTGCTTAGAGTTGTGAAACTGTAAAAGGGATTTAAAAAAAAATGTTAACGTCCAATTGTCTGAAGTCCAGACAACTGCTTGTTGATTCCCCACTAGGCCAGGTGTGAATGCTCTAGGAACTGCTTGTTGATTCCCCACTAGGCCAGGTGTGAATGCTCTGGGAACTGCTTGTTGATTCCTCACTGGGCCAGGTGTGAATGCTCTGGGAACTGCTTGTTGATTCCCCACTGGGCCAGGTGTGAATGCTCTAGGAACTGCTTGTTGATTCCCCACTGGGCCAGGTGTGAATGCTCTGGGAACTGCTTGTTGATTCCCCACTGGGCCAGGTGTGAATGCTCTAGGAACTGCTTGTTGATTCCCCACTGGGCCAGGTGTGAATGCTCTGGGAACTGCTTGTTGATTCCCCACTGGGCCAGGTGTGAATGCTCTAGGAACTGCTTGTTGATTCCCCACTGGGCCAGGTGTAAATGCTCTAGGAACTGCTTGTTGATTCCCCACTGGGCCAGGTGAGAATGCTCTAGGAACTGCTTGTTGATTCCCCACTGGGCCAGGTGTGAATGCTCTGGGAACTGCTTGTTGATTCCCCATTGGGCCAGGTGAGAATGCTCTAGGAACTGCTTGTTGATTCCCCACTGGGCCAGGTGAGAATGCTCTAGGAACTGCTTGTTGATTCCCCACTGGGCCAGGTGTAAATGCTCTGGGAACTGCTTGTTGATTCCCCATTGGGCCAGGTGTGAATGCTCTGGGAACTGCTTGTTGATTCCCCATTGGGCCAGGTGTAAATGCTCTGGGAACTGCTTGTTGATTCCCCATTGGGCCAGGTGTAAATGCTCTGGGAACTGCTTGTTGATTCCCCACTGGGCCAGGTGTGAATGCTCTAGGAACTGCTTGTTGATTCCCCACTGGGCCAGGTGTAAATGCTCTAGGAACTGCTTGTTGATTCCCCACTGGGCCAGGTGAGAATGCTCTAGGAACTGCTTGTTGATTCCCCACTGGGCCAGGTGTGAATGCTCTGGGAACTGCTTGTTGATTCCCCATTGGGCCAGGTGAGAATGCTCTAGGAACTGCTTGTTGATTCCCCACTGGGCCAGGTGAGAATGCTCTAGGAACTGCTTGTTGATTCCCCACTGGGCCAGGTGTAAATGCTCTGGGAACTGCTTGTTGATTCCCCATTGGGCCAGGTGTGAATGCTCTGGGAACTGCTTGTTGATTCCCCATTGGGCCAGGTGTAAATGCTCTGGGAACTGCTTGTTGATCCCCCATTGGGCCAGGTGTAAATGCTCTGGGAACTGCTTGTTGATTCCCCATTGGGCCAGGTGTAAATTCTCTGGGAACTGCTTGTTGATTCCCCATTGGGCCAGGTGTCAATGTTCTGGGAACGGCTTGTTGATTCCCCACTGGGCCAGGTGTAATGCTCTAGGAACTGCTTGTTGATTCCCGACTGGGCCAGGTGTAAATGCTCTAGGAACTGCTTGTTGATTCTCCACTGGGCCAGGTGTAATTGCTCTAGGAACTGCTTGTTGATTCCCCACTGGGCCAGGTGTGAATGCTCTGGGAACTGCTTGTTGATTCCCCACTGGGCCAGGTGTGAATGCTCTGGGAACTGCTTGTTGATTCCCCACTGGGCCAGGTGTGAATGCTCTGGGAACTGCTTGTTGATTCCCCACTGAGCCAGATGTGAATGCTCTGGGAACTGCATGTTGATTCCCCACTGGGCCAGGTGTGAATGCTCTGGGAACTGCTTGTTGATTCCCCACTGGGCCAGGTGTAAATGCTCTGGGAACTGCTTGTTGATTCACCACTGGGCCAGGTGTGAATGCTCTGGGAACTGCTTGTTGATTCCCCACCGGGCCAGGTGTGAATGCTCTGGGAACTGCTTGTTGATTCCCCATTGGGCCAGGTGTTAATGCTCTGGGAGGCGTAAGTCTACCCTCAACCAGTTAGATTACAATGTTGGATTTCAACTCCTCCCCCCTCAAAATACACCCCTTTCAAAAACAGTTGCAACAGGCCACCAACCAAAATCCTACCCTAAACACCAAAGTGTTTCAACATGCCCAACCAAACCCCACCATCCTCTCCACCTACAAACTTGATCAAAAGTCACAATAGTCCTTAGCCTCCCGAAATGTCCTGATCAACTACCACTGATCAAAGGGCGTAACACATTTGTTGTCCCACAATTGACCAAGGACTCGTATTTTGTATTTTATTTTTCCATGTAGCCCAATACACAGGATTATACAACAAGCCCTCACACATGTCTCTAGGGTCAGAATAAATATCCACAGACTCAGCTGTCTGAAACAATCTACTTGTGCCCCAACATGTCTGGATATAACTTAAGAACTCGTGGCAAACTTCATCATGTCTTCTTCATTTGGTCTGACCCGCTTGGTGGTACTGGGTAGACCAGACCTGCTGACCCGCTTGGTGGTACTGGGTAGACCCGACCTGCTGACCCGCTTGGTGGTACTGGGTAGACCCGACCTGTTGACCCGCTTGGTGGTACTGGGTAGACCAGACCTGTTGACCCGCTTGGTGGTACTGGGTAGAACCAGATCTATTGACCCGCTTGGTGGTACTGGGTAGAACCAGACCTGTTGACCCGCTTGGTGGTACTGGGTAGACCAGACCTGCTGACCCGCTTGGTGGTACTGGATAGACCAGACCTGCTGACCCGCTTGGTGGTACTGGATAGACCAGACCTGCTGACCCGCTTGGTGGTACTGGGTAGACCAGACCTGTTGACCCGCTTGGTGGTACTGGGTAGACCAGACCTGTTGACCCGCTTGGTGGTACTGGGTAGACCAGATCTATTGACCCGCTTGGTGGTACTGGGTAGACCAGACCTATTGACCCGCTTGGTGGTACTGGGTAGACCAGATCTATTGACCCGCTTGGTGGTACTGGGTAGACCCGACCTGTTGACCCGCTTGGTGGTACTGGGTAGAACCAGACCTGTTGACCCGCTTGGTGGTACTGGGTAGAACCAGACCTGTTGACCCGCTTGGTGGTACTGGGTAGAACCAGACCTGTTGACCCGCTTGGTGGTACTGGGTAGACCCGACCTGTTGACCCGCTTGGTGGTACTGGGTAGACCAGACCTGCTGACCCGCTTGGTGGTACTGGGTAGACCAGACCTATTGACCCGCTTGGTGGTACTGGGTAGACCAGATCTGTTGACCCGCTTGGTGGTACTGGGTAGACCAGACCTGTTGACCCGCTTGGTGGTACTGGGTAGACCAGACCTGCTGACCCGCTTGGTGGTACTGGGTAGAACCAGACCTGCTGACCCGCTTGGTGGTACTGGGTAGACCAGACCTGTTGACCCGCTTGGTGGTACTGGGTAGACCAGACCTGCTGACCTGCTTGGTGGTACTGGGTAGACCAGATCTATTGACCCGCTTGGTGGTACTGGGTAGAACCAGACCTGTTGACCCGCTTGGTGGTACTGGGTAGACCCGACCTGTTGACCCGCTTGGTGGTACTGGGTAGAACCAGACCTGTTGACCCGCTTGGTGGTACTGGGTAGACCAGATCTATTGACCCGCTTGGTGGTACTGGGTAGACCAGACCTGCTGACCCGCTTGGTGGTACTGGGTAGACCAGACCTGTTGATAGATTTCTCAGGTGCTTCGACCTTTAACCTCCATAGAGGATGCTTGACCGACTGGGTATACACACAGCCAGAAGAGGACGGGCCACCCCTCACAGCCTGGTTCCTCTCTAGGTTTCTTTCTAGGTTCCAGCCTTTCTAGGGAGTTTTTCCTAGCCACTGTGCTTCTACACCTGCATTGCTTGCTGTGTGGGGTTTTAGGCTGGGTTTCTGTACAGCACTTTGAGATATCAGCTGATGTAAGAAGGGCTTTATAAAATACATTTGATTGATTGACCTAGTTTCAGTCAGACCCTGAGTATCACCACGGTGGAATGTGAAAAACCGGTATGTGTGGTTTGAACTCTAAGCCACTCAGAACAGTTGGTGTGATATGTACATCCTGGTGTGAAGTCCCGCCCACTCATAAATCACAAGATTTGCATTTTTTTTTTAAAGTTTAACTGTCCAGACCCACATCACCAGCCCCTCCCCACCAATACACACCGACCCACAACCCCCCCCCCCCCCCCCCCCCCCCCTCCTGACTAGCCCATCACAACTTTAAACATTCTCACTGGTTAATTAAATTGGACCATGGAGTACAGGCGTTATGCCCAGAGATGAAACTCCCATCCTAACTAACTCCTCACATCAACCCCCACCGTGTCACCATA
This sequence comes from Salvelinus namaycush, assembly GCF_016432855.1. Classification (NCBI taxonomy): domain Eukaryota; kingdom Metazoa; phylum Chordata; class Actinopteri; order Salmoniformes; family Salmonidae; genus Salvelinus; species Salvelinus namaycush. The sequence goes on from NW_024058627.1 coordinate 22,359, forward strand.
GGCCCCAATACAATGGCCCCTTGATCAACACAATAGTCTATGTCACTCCAACCAACAACTTTCGCAACATGTCTGCACACAGACACTAGGACCCCTCCTCCCATCCACAATACTGTAATCACAAAAATGGGTGTGATATTTACATACAGCATGTGGTAATGCCCCGGCCACTCAGAACAATGGGTGTGATATTTACATACAACATGTGGTAATGCCTCGGCCAATCAGAACAATGGGTGTGACATTTACATACAACATGTGGTAATGCCTCGGCCAATCAGAACAATGGGTGTGACATTTACATACAACATGTGGTAATGCCCCGGCCACTCAGAACAGTGGGTGTGATATTCAAATCCTAGGTCGGAAGTCCCACCCCCTCATCAACCACAATATTTGATTGATAGTTTGACAGTTTAAGCCCGATACTAACGACCACTACCACTACTGCTACCACTATTACTACTAAGCCCAAACCAGATGGGATGGCGTATCACTGCACAATGCTGTGGTAGCCATGCTGGTTAAGTGTGCCTTGAATTCTAAATAAATCACAGAAAGTGTCACCAGCAAAGCACCCCCACACCATCACACCTCCTCCTCCATGCTTCACGATGGAACCACACATGTGGAGATCATCCGTTCACCTACTCTGCGTCTCACAAAGACACAGCGGTTGGAACCAAAAATCTCAAATTTGGACTCATCAGATCAAAGGTCAGATTTCCACCGGTATAATGTCCATTGCTCGTGTTTCTTGGCCCAAGCAAGTCCCTTCTTCTTATCGGTGTCCTTTAGTAGTGGTTTCTTTGCAGCCATTCAACCATGAAGGCCTGATTCACGCAGTCTCCTCTGAACATGTTGATGTTGAGATGAGTCTGTTACTTGAACTCTGTGAAGCATTTATTTGGGTTTCTAAGGCTGGTAACTCTAATGAACTTGTCCTCTGCAGCAGAGGTAACTCTGGGTCTTACTTTCCTGTGGCGGTCATCATGAGAGCCTGTTCATCATTGTGCTTGATGGTTTTCGCGACTGCACTTGAAGAAACTTTAAAAGTTCTTGAAATGTTCCGCATTGACTGACCTTCATGTGATGAAGTAATGATGGACTGTCGTTTCTCTGCTCATTTGAACGGTTCTTGCCATAATATGGACTTGGTCTTTTACCAAATAGGGCTATCTTCTGTATACCACCCCTACCTTGTCACAACACAACTGATTGGCTTAAACGCATTAAGAAGGAAAGAAATTACACAAATTAACAAGGCACACCTGTTAATTGAAATGCATTCCAGGTGACTACCTCATGAAGCTGGTTGAGAGAATGCCAAGAGTGTACAATGCTGTCATCAAGGCAAAGGGTGGCTACTTTGAAGAATCTCATAAAATATAAAATATATTTGGATTTGTTTAACAGTTTTTTAAAATTACATGATTCCATATGTGTTATTTTATAGTTTTGATGTCTTCACTGAAAATAGTAAAAAATAAAGAAAAACACTTAAATGAGCAGGTGTGTCCACATTTTTGACTGGTACTGTAGGAAAATGTGTTTTTAGTTTTAATACTCCACATTTGGATTCACTTACAAAATTCATTACATTTGGATTCCCTGGTCCTACTGGGGCAGTTACATAGCTGTGGATTGTTTCCACAGAGGATCATTAGCTTCTTTGCAGTTTAAAACCCTGGTGATAAATGAGTTTACCTAGTTGTGCAATTGTTTTAATTGATTGACTTGAATCATTAGTTTTTTGTGATGTTCTATGTAATGTCCTTGTTATTGTATCTTGTTATTCTGTCTTGTATCTTGTCGTATTATCTTTTATTTGATGTCCTCGGGGCACCATTGCAAATGAGACCCTTGGTCTCAGTTGGGCTCCCCTGATTATATAAAACTTAATGAACACATATTGTAGATGCTTTTCAATGACAGCCACAGCTCAATAATCAGCTAGGCCTATTGCCACAAAGAAGCTAATGATCCTCTGTGCACTCTTAGACAGGTGTAATCATATAATTTTGGCAAAACATCAATTTAGTTTAGTGGAAGCCAGCACCTGAAAAGTGTACCTTTCCTTTCCAATTAGTTAGAGTGGGATATCATATAATTAATTTTACCGACACCAAAATAACCTGCCTTGTCTATCGTATTTTGTTTTTATCGACATTTATAAAGTTTACCCGTAAATTTTCTGTTTACCAACAGGTCTGTCATGACATGTATTATCCCACGTACTTTACTCACATAAAAAGGTTGGATAGAAACCTGGTTATTATCAATATTTTATTTGGACAGGCAACGAGGTATGGTAGGGCGGACAGGGCCCCATAAGGCCCGCCCATAATACCAGCCCTTCGTCAATGCGGGGTAGGGATGTCCGAAGGATCCAGAACAGCAAGGACCGTGAGATGACTCAGACGGCTTTAAACTCGTTTAACCACTGCTGAGTTAAGTTAAGCTTTTGTATTATTTTCTTCATGAAGAAAATCCTGCTGTCTTCCGGTCATTTCCAGTCATGAGATTGCACATGATATCTGAGTCAGAAGTGTGTATAAATTGTAATTACTCCGCTACTATGGCCTATTTATTGCCTTACCTCCTCACGCCATTTGCAGTTTTTCTATTGCGTTATTAACTGTACGTTTTGTTTGTTCCATGTGTAACTCTGTGTTGTTGTTTGTGTCGCACTGCTTTGCTTTATCTTGGCCAGGTCGCAGTTGTAAACGAGAACTTGTTCTCAATTAGCCGACCTGGTTACATAAAGGGGAAATTAAAAAATATTATTATTATTATTAAATTCACTTCATTATCTTTTATTCTATGTATTGTATTATTTCATTATAGACCCAATTTACTATAGGCCTGATTTACTATAGGCCTGCTTTACTATAGAACTGATCTATTATAGGCCTGATTTTCTATAGGCCTGATCTATTGTAGGCCTGATTTACTATAGGCCTGATTTCCTGTAGGACTGATCTATTATAGGCCTGATTTACTTTAGGCAAACTTTAGGCCTTCTCTATTATAGGCCTGATTTACTTATAGGCAAACGAAATTATGACTGCATGACTGCATAAAACATCAGTGAGAATAGACGCACCCAACATGATTTGGACTTATATTTTGAAATCCCAGAATGTCGAACTCGGAAGTGAATAGTACCCTCACGCATGCGCGTACCGTCAATCTGGGGACATGTGTTTTCAAGCACGAAATCATTTTCCTAGCAACTGTTTCTAGCTAGTTAAAATAATATTTCTTTCAGCTCATGTTTTGCACGTAAATTTCAACAGTTACCCTTTACTGTTTTAATTGTCTCCCGTGACAGAGTCGGAATAATCTCGACAGAAACACGTGAGAAAGGTTGTTTGTTAGCTAGCTACTGTAGCCTTCTCGTCAGGACAGCATGGGGCCCGTAATAGAGCTCATTGCTGGAAGTTACGAGCAGATCGCCTTTGGTTACCGGTTGTCTACGGGTGAAGAGGTATGTTGCTTTCGTTAATCAGCTTGATTTTGATACCTGATTCTCCTGTGTATATGACAAACTGTTTACCTTTGCGAACCGATTAACGTTAGTTAGCAGAGTTGGGGTGTATGTAACGGATAACGAAACGAACTAATCTGTTACATTACCAGCAAACATATTGTAATACGATTACAAATACTTTAAAAAATGTACACGAATACTTCTACGATTCATTTTAAATAAAAAATATTCGCGAAAACAATTTGACGACTTTGTTTTCTCAAGGACATTCAAAGAAGTATTGAAAAGGGGCACACGTTTAAGTTTGTTCCATCTGAGCGAGTCTGACCACAAGTCACTATGATGACTCCAAATGTGTTTGATGGATCGTGGGAAAAGAGCAGGAGGCTACAGTCCAACATGTCTCCCAATGGTGCGACTGCTGTCGGCTAACAAAGATTATCCAACTTGAATACAGCTTGGTTGAAATGACGACCGCAGTGGTGTAGCCTACAGGCGACACGGATATCACTTATTATTTATATCTACAGAGAGAATTAATGTGACTCACACTACCGCTTACTCTTAATTATTTGCACCTTACGGATTGTGGATGTCTGTTAACTAATGTACATGTTTATTTTAACCCAATAATTTTTGAATTTAAGAAGTATAAGCTGCTAGTCAATCATTGTTTTTGCGACCAGTGGACAGCCAGTGAAGAATTTGCTCTTACAACAGCTGCGTAGTGCGGCTGCCAGCCTATGGAATAAAAGTTTGAGACAGGTCCTCCCTTCTAAACTCCTCGGTGGGGTTGTGCTCCATAATGTCAAACACTGTTGAATTAAATAAGACCGCGAGTGGGGCTTTTATTTTATTATTTCATTTATTTTATAGTCTAATTCGTGCGGATGGTGTTGGTTGTGGCTGTAACCAACATCACTCTGCTAGCTAGCTAGGATGGTGTTGGTGTGTCTGTAACCTACCCTGCTAGCTAGCTAGGATGGTGTTGGTGTGGCTGTAACCTACCCTGCTAGCTAGCTAGGATGGTGTTGGTTGTGGCTGTAACCTACATCACTCTGCTAGCTAGCTAGGATGGTGTTGGTTGTGGCTGTAACCAACATCACTCTGCTAGCTAGCTAGGATGGTGTTGGTGTGGCTGTAACCTACCCTGCTAGCTAGCTAGGATGGTGTTGTTTGTGGCTGTAACCTACATCACTCTGCTAGCTAGCTAGGATGGTGTTGGTGTGGCTGTAGCCTACCCTGCTAGCTAGCTAGGATGGTGTTGGTGTGGCTGTAACCTACCCTGCTAGCTAGCTAGGATGGTGTTGGTGTGGCTGTAACCTACATCACTCTGCTAGCTAGCTAGGATGGTGTTGGTGTGGCTGTAACCTACCCTGCTAGCTAGCTAGGATGGTGTTGGTGTGGCTGTAACCTACCCTGCTAGCTAGCTAGGATGGTGTTGGTGTGGCTGTAACCTACCCTGCTAGCTAGCTAGGATGGTGTTGGTGTGGCTGTAACCTACCCTGCTAGCTAGCTAGGATGGTGTTGGTGTGGCTGTAACCTACCCTGCTAGCTAGCTAGGATGGTGTTGGTGTGGCTGTAACCTACCCTGCTAGCTAGCTAGGATGGTTTTGGTGTGGCTGTAACCTACCCTGCTAGCTAGATAGGATGGTGTTGGTGTGGCTGTAACCTACCCTGCTAGCTAGCTAGGATGGTGTTGGTGTGGCTGTAACCAACATCACTCTGCTAGCTTGCTAGGATGGTGTTGGTGTGGCTGTAACCTACCCTGCTAGCTAGCTAGGATGGTGTCACTCTTTGATAAAGGCCCCTTTGATAAAGGCGTTAGCTACCATCGCTAAACTGCTAATATAATTACCTTTATTGCCTCTATTGATCAAACCTCATTGACAGATATTTGCAAGCAGGTCTCATTGCTGTGTTGTCTATCTGCAGGAGTGGACAGCCACGGCAGACTTCACCCACCATGCCCACACTGCCTCAGTGTCCGCGGTGGCCACCAGCGAGAGGTACATCGCTACAGGAAGCAGAGACGAGACCATCCAGATCTACGACATGAAGAAGAGGATAGAACATGGAGCTCTGTTGCATCACGACGGTAAGAGATATGACATGAAGAAGAGGATAGAACATGGAGCTCTGCTGCGTCACGACGGTAAGAGATATGACATGAAGAAGATGTGTGAACATGGAGGTCTGCTGCATCACGACGGTAAGAGATATGACATGAAGAAGAGGATTGAACATGGAGCTCTGCTGCGTCACGACGGTAAGAGATATGACATGAAGAAGAGGATTGAACATGGAGCTCTGCTGCATCACGACGGTAAGAGATATGACATGAAGAAGAAGATAGAACATGGAGCTCTGCTGCATCACGACGGTAAGAGATATGACATGAAGAAGAGGATTGAACATGGAGCTCTGCTTCGTCAGGGGTGTATTCATTAGTCGAACACTGTAACAAAATGTTAGGCAATGGAAACCATGTACTCCAATAGGGAAAAACATTTTTGTAAGGGAAAGAGCATAGAAAATGTTGCTGCATCGTGACGGTAAGTTCTGGAAAACCAATTTTTTTGAAATCAGTCTCCCCTGCTACAACAACAATCGGGTCCCGATCTGACAATCTTGAAGATACCTCACTAATTGCATCCACCATTCATTTATGACTGCAATGGCTACGGTTTGACTGTCTATTCCTTCGACGTGCAGTTTTGATTAAGTCACTGACGTGGTCAACAACATTATTGTGTGGCCCATGATCTTGAGGCATGGCAAGCCACTAATATCGATTGAAATATTGTCCCCTACGTGTTGCGGCTGCTGTAAGAGGACTTTAGTACCCCTGACCCAGGTTTCATTGTTTTTTGATGGTTGTTCAGGTACCATTTCATGCCTGGAGTTCTATGGCACCTCCCACCTGCTGAGCGGAGGACAGGACGGGCTGCTGTGTGTTTGGAGCACCAAGAACTGGGAGTGTCTTAAGTCCATCAGAGCGCACAAGTAAGTTGTCACTCTCTCAGAAATTATTAGGGTTGCAAAAAAATCTGGTAACTCCCAAAGGTTCTTAGGTTTTCCTGAAATCCTGGTTGGAAGATTCCGGATTTCCTGCTCATTCCCTTCTGAATCCTGGAATCTTCCAACCGGGGTTTCTGGAAAACCTAAGAACTTTTGGGAAAGTCAGCAGAATTTTGCAACCCCACTGACGGACATGATTCACAATATATTGTCAAACTAAGCAGGTTTCCATCCACTGTTTAAAAAAAATATATATATATATTATGTGCGTAAAGTCATGACATATATAAAATAAATAATAATCACGACATGTCAAATGACATTTTATTTGTCACATGGGCCGAATATAGACGAGCCCTTAACCAACAGTGCAGTTGGTTATTTACTAAATAAACAACAGTAACACAATAAAATAACGAGGCTATGTACAGGGGGGGGGGGTACAGAGTCAATGTGCGGGGATACAGGTTAGTCGAGGTAATTTGTACATGTAGGTAGGGGTAAAGTGACTATGATAATAAGTAGCAGCAGTGTAAAAACAAAGGGGGGAAGTGTCAATGCAAATAGTCCGCTGACCATTTGATTAATTGTTCAGGAGTATTATGGCTTGAGGGTAGAAGATGTTAAGGAGCCTTTTGGACCTCGACTTGACGCTCCGGTACCGTTTGCCTTAGCGGTAGCAGAGAGAACAGTCTCTGACTTGGGTGACTGGAGTCTGACACCGCCTAGTGTATATAGGTTCTGGATGGTAGGAAGCTTGGCCCCAGTGATGTACTGAGCCGTACGCACTACCCTCTGTAACGCCTTACGGTCAGATGCCGAGCAGTTGCCATACCAGGCGGTGATGCAACCGATCAGGATGCTCTCGATGCTCTAGAACTTTTTGAACATCTGGGGACCCATGACAAATCTTTTCAGCCTCCTGAGGTGAAAAAGGTGTTGTCATGCCCCCTTTACGACTTTCTTGGTGTGTTATGACCATGATAGTTTGTTGGTGATTTGGACATCAAGGAACTTGAAACTCGACCCGCTCCACTACAGCCCCGTCGATGAGAATGGGGGCGTTCTCGGCCCTCCTTTTCCTGTAGTCCACAAACATCTCCTTTGTTTTGATCACGTTGAGGGAGAGGTCTCTGACGCTGCCTGGTCTCTGACCTCCTGCCAATAGGCCGACTCATCGTTGTCGGTGAGCAGGCCTGCCACCGTTGTGTCGTCGGCAAACTTAATGATGGTGTTGGAGATGTGTGGCCACGCAGTCGTGGGTGAACAGAGTACAGGAGGGGACTATGCATGCAACCCTGAGGAGCCCCCGTGTTGAGGATCAGCGTGGCAGATGTTGTTGCCTACCCTTACCACCCGGGATGGCCCGTCAGGAAGTACAGTTGCAGGAGGTGTTTAGTCCCAGGGTCCTTAGCTTAGTGATGAGCTTTGTGTGCACTATGGTGTTGAACGCTAAGCTGTAGTCAATGAACAGCATTCTCATGTAGGTGTTCCTTTTGTCCAGGTGGGAAAGGCCAGTGTGGTTTGCGATTGCGTCATCTTTGGATGCGTTGGGGCGGTATGTGAATTGGAGTGTGTCTAGGGTTTCCGGGATGATGGTGGTGTTGATGTGAGCCATGACCAGCCTTTCAAAGCACTTCATGGCTACCAACGTGAGTGCTACGGGGCGGTAGTCATTTAGGCAGGTTACTTTAGCTTTCTTGGGCAAAGGGACTGTGGTGGTCTGCTTGAAACATGTAAGTATTACAGACTCCGTCAGGGAGAGGTTGAAAGTGTCAGTGAAGACACTTGCCAGTTGGTCCACGCATGCTTTGAGTAACGTTCTGATAATCCGTCCTGTCCCGCGGCCTTGTGAAAGTTGATCTGTTTAAAAGCCAGGGAGAGCGGGATCACACAGTCGTCCGGAACAGCTGGTGCTCTCATATATGCTTCAGTGTTGCTTGCCTCGAAGCAAGCATAAAAGGCATTTAGCCCATCTGGTAGGCTGGAAACAGAGAGAGTCAATCCAATTTGATACAACGTTGACAGACAATTTGTTTTTTCGAGTTGGTGGGATCTTTTTTTGTGTATCAGTACAATTTAATTATGCAAAGAATTGCGGTGGAAACAAAAAAGAATCTCACAATTGTTGATAGAATAACCAGGTAAATGTGCAGTCCGCCGGTGCTATGTCGTGTGGTCCTCCCACTGCGACTTGGAAACGCAGGCCCAGTGTAGGCTACAGGGCGGTGAAAGACGACGATGGGCTTGATGCTCCTTTCCAGTAAATTTAGAGGGTCTTCGTTTGTACACGAGTGACATGATGATCGGTGCTTAGCTGCCAGGGAATCTTATCCATTTCATAACCTAACCAGTGCAGTGTCAAATTAATCAGCAAATTGTTGTCTAGAGAGCATGCGTGAAAACCACATTGGTCAAGTTTGCCATTTATCACAACCGTTTGTGGAAAATACAATGGAAACGTATTAAACTCATGTTTTTAGTCGGTGAAAATGATTTATGTGCTTTTTTTTATGTGCACCAAGTCAGTCTGATGGAAACACACCTCTTGTGAGGAAATGCCAATTTATACTAAACAAAAATCTAAATGCAACATGCCACAATTTCAAATACTTTACTGAGTTACAGTTCATTATAAGGAAATCAGTCAATTGAAATAAATTAATCTTTGGATTTCACATGACAGACATGCATCTGCTGGTCACAGATACCTTTTAAAAGAAAGTAGGGGTGTGGATCAGAAAACCAGTCAGTATCTGACCACCATTTGCCTCATGAAAACCAGTCAGTATCTGACCACCATGTCCCTCATGAAAACCAGTCAGTATCTGACCACCATGTCCCTCATGAAAACCAGTCAGTATCTGACCACCATGTCCCTCATGAAAACCAGTCAGTATCTGACCACCATGTCCCTCATGAAAACCAGTCAGTATCTGACCACCATGTCCCTCATGAAAACCAGTCAGTATCTGACCACCATGTCCCTCATGAAAACCAGTCAGTATCTGACCACCATTTGCCTCATGAAAACCAGTCAGTATCTGACCACCATTTGCCTCGTGAAAACCAGTCAGTATCTGGCCACCATTTGCCTCATGAAAACCAGTCAGTATCTGACCACCATCTGCCTCATGAAAACCAGTCAGTATCTGACCACCATTTGCCTCATGAAAACCAGTCAGTATCTGACCACCATTTGCCTCATGAAAACCAGTCAGTATCTGACCACCATTTGCCTCATGCAGCGCGACACATCTCCTTCACATAGAGTTGATCAGGCTGTTGATTGTGGCCTGTGGAATGTTGTCCCACTCCTCTTCAATGGCTGTGTGAAGTCGCTGGATATTGGCGGGAACTGGAACACGCTGTCGTACACGTCGATGGGTGACATGTCTGGTGCGTATGCAGGCCATGGAAGAACTGGGACATTTTCAGCTTCCAGGAATTGTGTACAGATCCTTGTGACATGGCGTCGTGTATTATCATGCTGAAACATGAGGTGATGGCGGCGGATGAATGGCACACCAATGGGCCTCAGGAACTCGTCACGGTATCTCTGTGCATTCAAATTGCCATAGATAAAATATAATTGTGTTCGTTGTCCGTAGCTTATGCCTGCCCATACCATAACCCCACCACCACCATGGGGCACTCTGTTCACAACGTTGACATCAGCAAACCACTCGCCCACACGACGCCATACACGTGGTCGGTGGATGTGAGGCCGGTTGAACGTACTATTAAATTCCCTAAAAACAACGTTGGATGCAGCTTATGGTTCGAGAAATTACTATTCAATTCTCTGGCAACAGCTCTGACGGACATTCCTGCAGTCAGCATGCCCATTGCACGCTCCCTCAACTTGAGACATCTGTGGCCATTGTGCTGTGAGAAAAAACGGCGCCTTTTATTGTCCCTAGAAGAAGGTGTGTAATTAATGATCACGCTGTTTAATCAGCTTGTTGATATGCCACACCTGTCAGGTGGATGGATTATCTTGGCAAAGGAGAAATGCTCACTAACAGGGGATGTAAACAAATGTGTGCACAACATTGGAGAGAAATAAGCTTTTTTGTGCGTATGGAACATTTCTGGGATCTTTTATTTCATCATAAAACATGGGACCAACACTTTACATGTTGCGTTTTATATTTTAGTAATATATAGTTATATTTTAGTTCAGTGTATTTATAATGCAGATACTATTGGATGGAAACCCAATGACTAACAGGATTAAACACGTTGATCCATTAAGGTCTCCAACTCTGGGGTCCTGGGAAGCTAAGGGAATGTGCAGGTCTTTGTTCCACCCCAGCACTAACGTACACGTTTTATTTCTTCTCCTCAGAGGCCAAGTTACGTCACTGTCCGTCCATCCCTCTGGGAAACTGGCCCTGACTGTCGGCACAGACAAGACACTCAGGTTCGCTTTCTGTTTTGACTACATTTTGCTTCTTGTTGTAGGTGTTCAAAACATTCTCTAGGAACTAAAGTTGACGGTTTTTGTTGTTGCAGGACGTGGAATTTAATCGACGGAAGATCGGCTTTCATCAAAAACATTAAACAGAGTAAGTGATCACTCCATCTCACCATGTACCTTTACACATGCTTCAGTATTTGACACATTTTGTAATCATGGCCATTTTTTATCTCTAACTCTCTCTCTCCCCTAGATGCGGTGATAGTGAAGTGGTCTCCTGAGGGGGATAAGTATGTGGTAGTGATCGGCGACAAGGTGGACGTTTATAACCTGGAAACAGCGACTCTGACATCAACCATCATCAGCCCCAAGAGGATCTCATCCATCAAGTTCCTCACTGTGAGTTCTGGGCTCTTACCAAGAAGGATAGGGTTCTGGGCTCTTATCGAGAAGGCTAGGGTTCTGGGCTCTTATCGAGAAGGATAGGGTTCTGGGCTCTTATCGAGAAGGCTAGGGTTCTGGGCTCTTATCGAGAAGGATAGGGTTCTGGGCTCTTATCGAGAAGGCTAGGGTTCTGGGCTCTTACAGAGAAGGCTAGGGTTCTGGGCTCTTACCAAGAAGGCTAGGGTTCTGGGCTCTTACCGAGAAGGCTAGGGTTCTGGGCTCTTATCGAGAAGGCTAGGGTTCTGGGCTCTTACAGAGAAGGCTAGGGTTCTGGGCTCTTACAGAGAAGGCTAGGGTTCTGGGCTCTTACAGAGAAGGCTAGGGTTCTGGGCTCTTACAGAGAAGGCTAGGGTTCTGGGCTCTTACAGAGAAGGCTAGGGTTCTGGGCTCTTACAGAGAAGGCTAGGGTTCTGGGCTCTTACCGAGAAGGCTAGGGTTCTGGGCTCTTACCGAGAAGGCTAGGGTTCTGGGCTCTTACCGAGAAGGATAGGGTTCTGGGCTCTTGCCGAGAAGGCTAGGGTTCTGGGCTCTTACAGAGAAGGCTAGGGTTCTGGGCTCTTACAGAGAAGGCTAGGGTTCTGGGCTCTTATCGAGAAGGCTAGGGTTCTGGGCTCTTATCGAGAAGGCTAGGGTTCTGGGCTCTTACCGAGAAGGCTAGGGTTCTGGGCTCTTACAGAGAAGGCTAGGGTTCTGGGCTCTTACAGAGAAGGCTAGGGTTCTGGGCTCTTACCGAGAAGGCTAGGGTTCTGGGCTCTTATCGAGAAGGCTAGGGTTCTGGGCTCTTATCGAGAAGGCTAGGGTTCTGGGCTCTTATCGAGAAGGCTAGGGTTCTGGGCTCTTATCGAGAAGGCTAGGGTTCTGGGCTCTTATCGAGAAGGCTAGGGTTCTGGGCTCTTATCGAGAAGGCTAGGGTTCTGGGCTCTTATCGAGAAGGCTAGGGTTCTGGGCTCTTATCGAGAAGGCTAGGGTTCTGGGCTCTTATCGAGAAGGCTAGGGTTCTGGGCTCTTATCGAGAAGGCTAGGGTTCTGGGCTCTTATCGAGAAGGCTAGGGTTCTGGGCTCTTATCGAGAAGGCTAGGGTTCTGGGCTCTTATCGAAAAGGCTAGGGTTCTGGGCTCTTATCGAAAAGGCTAGGGTTCTGGGCTCTTATCGAAAAGGCTAGGGTTCTGGGCTCTTATCGAGAAGGCTAGGGTTCTGGGCTCTTATCGAGAAGGCTAGGGTTCTGGGCTCTTACCGAGAAGGCTAGGGTTCTGGGCTCTTACCGAGAAGGCTAGGGTTCTGGGCTCTTACCGAGAAGGCTAGGGTTCTGGGCTCTTACCGAGAAGGCTAGGGTTCTGGGCTCTTACCGAGAAGGCTAGGGTTCTGGGCTCTTATCGAGAAGGCTAGGGTTCTGGGCTCTTATCGAGAAGGCTAGGGTTCTGGGCTCTTATCGAGAAGGCTAGGGTTCTGGGCTCTTATCGAGAAGGCTAGGGTTCTGGGCTCTTATCGAGAAGGCTAGGGTTCTGGGCTCTTATCGAGAAGGCTAGGGTTCTGGGCTCTTATCGAGAAGGCTAGGGTTCTGGGCTCTTATCGAGAAGGCTAGGGTTCTGGGCTCTTATCGAGAAGGCTAGGGTTCTGGGCTCTTATCGAGAAGGCTAGGGTTCTGGGCTCTTATCGAGAAGGCTAGGGTTCTGGGCTCTTATCGAGAAGGCTAGGGTTCTGGGCTCTTATCGAGAAGGCTAGGGTTCTGGGCTCTTATCGAGAAGGCTAGGGTTCTGGGCTCTTATCGAGAAGGCTAGGGTTCTGGGCTCTTATCGAGAAGGCTAGGGTTCTGGGCTCTTATCGAGAAGGCTAGGGTTCTGGGCTCTTATCGAGAAGGCTAGGGTTCTGGGCTCTTATCGAGAAGGCTAGGGTTCTGGGCTCTTATCGAGAAGGCTAGGGTTCTGGGCTCTTATCGAGAAGGCTAGGGTTCTGGGCTCTTATCGAGAAGGCTAGGGTTCTGGGCTCTTATCGAGAAGGCTAGGGTTCTGGGCTCTTATCGAGAAGGCTAGGGTTCTGGGCTCTTATCGAGAAGGCTAGGGTTCTGGGCTCTTATCGAGAAGGCTAGGGTTCTGGGCTCTTATCGAGAAGGCTAGGGTTCTGGGCTCTTATCGAGAAGGCTAGGGTTCTGGGCTCTTATCGAGAAGGCTAGGGTTCTGGGCTCTTATCGAGAAGGCTAGGGTTCTGGGCTCTTATCGAGAAGGCTAGGGTTCTGGGCTCTTATCGAGAAGGCTAGGGTTCTGGGCTCTTATCGAGAAGGCTAGGGTTCTGGGCTCTTATCGAGAAGGCTAGGGTTCTGGGCTCTTATCGAGAAGGCTAGGGTTCTGGGCTCTTATCGAGAAGGCTAGGGTTCTGGGCTCTTATCGAGAAGGCTAGGGTTCTGGGCTCTTATCGAGAAGGCTAGGGTTCTGGGCTCTTATCGAGAAGGCTAGGGTTCTGGGCTCTTATCGAGAAGGCTAGGGTTCTGGGCTCTTATCGAGAAGGCTAGGGTTCTGGGCTCTTATCGAGAAGGCTAGGGTTCTGGGCTCTTATCGAGAAGGCTAGGGTTCTGGGCTCTTATCGAGAAGGCTAGGGTTCTGGGCTCTTATCGAGAAGGCTAGGGTTCTGGGCTCTTATCGAGAAGGCTAGGGTTCTGGGCTCTTATCGAGAAGGCTAGGGTTCTGGGCTCTTATCGAGAAGGCTAGGGTTCTGGGCTCTTATCGAGAAGGCTAGGGTTCTGGGCTCTTATCGAGAAGGCTAGGGTTCTGGGCTCTTATCGAGAAGGCTAGGGTTCTGGGCTCTTATCGAGAAGGCTAGGGTTCTGGGCTCTTATCGAGAAGGCTAGGGTTCTGGGCTCTTATCGAGAAGGCTAGGGTTCTGGGCTCTTATCGAGAAGGCTAGGGTTCTGGGCTCTTATCGAGAAGGCTAGGGTTCTGGGCTCTTATCGAGAAGGCTAGGGTTCTGGGCTCTTATCGAGAAGGCTAGGGTTCTGGGCTCTTATCGAGAAGGCTAGGGTTCTGGGCTCTTATCGAGAAGGCTAGGGTTCTGGGCTCTTATCGAGAAGGCTAGGGTTCTGGGCTCTTATCGAGAAGGCTAGGGTTCTGGGCTCTTATCGAGAAGGCTAGGGTTCTGGGCTCTTATCGAGAAGGCTAGGGTTCTGGGCTCTTATCGAGAAGGCTAGGGTTCTGGGCTCTTATCGAGAAGGCTAGGGTTCTGGGCTCTTATCGAGAAGGCTAGGGTTCTGGGCTCTTATCGAGAAGGCTAGGGTTCTGGGCTCTTATCGAGAAGGATAGGGTTCTGGGCTCTTGCCGAGAAGGATAGGGTTCTGGGCTCTAACCGAGAAGGATAGGGTTCTGGGCTCTAACCGAGAAGGATAGGGTTCTGGGCTCTAACCGAGAAGGATAGGGTTCTGGGCTCTTATCGAGAAGGCTAGGGTTCTGGGCTCTTGCCGAGAAGGCTAGGGTTCTGGGCTCTTGCCGAGAAGGCTAGGGTTCTGGGCTCTTGCCGAGAAGGCTAGGGTTCTGGGCTCTTGCCGAGAAGGCTAGGGTTCTGGGCTCTTATTCGAGAAGGCTAGGGTTCTGGGCTTTTTGTTTCGATAATGTAAGATCACTAAAGTTTTATATTTGGTTCAGAGTGATCAACACAATGGTGAGCAATATTAAGAGTAATGCTTAATACACCTGGTATATTTGTGACAGTCAAGATGCAGGTTAATGGTGGTCACTGGACTTGATACACACTACACGACACTCTAGGTAAAAGCACAGTACAACCTGTAAAGAAAACCGGATGGATGAATATGAGATGTGAGAAGGGAAGCAGCCGTTCATTTTATTATTCCTCTGTATGGAGTGACTGGTTTGTTTGTCATCAGAATTCCATCCTGGCCATAGCGGGGGACGACGAGACAGTCAGGCTGTGTGACGTCAACACTCAGAAGGTGCTCTGTGAGTTTGAGGCTCATGAAACCAGGTACGTAGAATTAATATCTATGGTTTTGCTCCTGCCCTCCTGTAATCATGATGTATACTAATTGTATGATTTTAATAGCATTCTTGGATGTTTCTTTGGCATTTTGTGAAAAGTTGAGAAGAATATTGTGTTCACCTCTGTCAGGGTGAAATCAGTGGACAGTTTCACCATGGACGACTTCTGTGTTCTGGTGACCGCGTCAAACGATGGCTTCATCAAAATGTGGAAACTTAACCTTGAGGTATGTACCACCTGTCTACCTGTCCTCGGCTTTCCTTCACTGTGGCCCTCAGTGGCCTGTAGGTGGAATTTGTATTTTATTTAGGCAGGGGTGTCCCATTGAGACCAAGGGGTCTTCCACGAGAGCCCTGTAGGACTAGACCAAGCATTTATACACCGTCTCTGGTAGGACTAGACCAAGCATTTACACACCGTCTCTGGTAGGACTAGACCAAGCATTTACACACCGTCCCTGGTAGGACTAGACCAAGCATTTACACACCGTCTCTGGTAGGACTAGACCAAGCATTTATACACCGTCTCTGGTAGGACTAGACCAAGCATTTACACACCGTCCCTGGTAGGACTAGACCAAGCATTTACACACCGTCCCTGGTAGGACAAGACCAAGCATTTACACACCGTCTCTGGTAGGACTAGACCAAGCATTTACACACCGTCCCTGGTAGGACTAGACCAAGCATTTACACACCGTCCCTGGTAGGACTAGACCAAGCATTTACACACCGTCCCTGGTAGGACAAGACCAAGCATTTACACACCGTCTCTGGTAGGACTAGACCAAGCATTTACACACCGTGTCTGGTAGGACAAGACCAAGCATTTACACACCGTGTCTGGTAGGACAAGACCAAGCATTTACACACCGTGTCTGGTAGGACAAGACCAAGCATTTACACACCGTTCCTGGTAGGACTAGACCAAGCATTTACACACCGTGTCTGGTAGGACTAGACCAAGCATTTATACACCGTCTCTGGTGGGACTAGACCAAGCATTTACACACCGTGTCTGGTAGGACTAGACCAAGCATTTACACACCGTGTCTGGTAGGACTAGACCAAGCATTTACACACCGTGTCTGGTAGGACTAGACCAAGCATTTACACACCGTCTCTGGTGGGACTAGACCAAGCATTTACACACCGTCTCTGGTTGGACTAGACCAAGCATTTATACACCGTCCCTGGTAGGACTAGACCAAGCATTTACACACCGTCTCTGGTAGGACTAGACCAAGCATTTACACACCGTCTCTGGTAGGACTAGACCAAGCATTTACACACCGTCTCTGGTAGGACTAGACCAAGCATTTACACACCGTCCCTGGTAGGACAAGACCAAGCATTTACACACCGTCTCTGGTAGGACTAGACCAAGCATTTACACACCGTTCCTGGTAGGACAAGACCAAGCATTTACACACCGTCTCTGGTAGGACTAGACCAAGCATTTACACACCGTCTCTGGTAGGACTAGACCAAGCATTTACACACCGTCCCTGGTAGGACAAGACCAAGCATTTACACACCGTCTCTGGTAGGACTAGACCAAGCATTTACACACCGTCTCTGGTAGGACTAGACCAAGCATTTACACACCGTCTCTGGTAGGACTAGACCAAGCATTTACACACCGTCTCTGGTAGGACTAGACCAAGCATTTACACACCGTGTCTGGTAGGACTAGAACAAGCATTTACACACCGTTCCTGGTAGGACAAAAGCGTTTCCATGTTTGAGGAACAGTAATGTTGCTCGCATGATGACATCATTGTATTATTAATCAGTGATGTCATCTATATCCGTTGTTGTCTGTGTTGCTACTGGTCTTTTAAGTAACCATGACGATTCCAGGAGTTGACATGATGGCGCTAATACTGTGTTCTCTTATCTGATCCGGTGGTTGTCTGTTCCAGTCCTTGGAGCCTCCGGTCCTCCTGGGGAAGGCGAATACTACAGCCAGGTTGACCTGTCTGGCCGTGTGGAAGCCCACCACTCTACAGGAGCCTCCCCCAGAGGTCAAGACAGAACCTACCACCTCTCACGGTACTGGACTGTCTAATTCTTAATCAATAATTAATATGCCATTTGAGCATTTTTATCCAAAGTGACTGTCATTGAACGCATATCCTGGTCCCGGTGTGACCCAAAATGGCGCACATTGTAGTTTTTTTGCCCCAGTACTAAACACCTGATAACACTAATCAGTTGTAGTAGTAGAAAAATAAACACCATTTTGGGTCACCAGGGTGAAGAACTACGGGTCTAATGGTGTTAGCCCAGGCCTGGTATGGCTTTTCACCATTATTAGTGTTGGAATAGTTCAAAATGTAGTATTTTCTTTTTTAATTTTTTAACCTTTTATTTATACCGTTTTTAATTCATGAGGTAACATCTCTTTTCCAAGAGAGCCCTGGTCCAATAGCAGCAGGGGGAACAACAAAATAAATGTGGAATGGTACTCATAAGAGAAGTTTGGGACAACCTCTCAAAGAACTGTGTATATACAGGTAATTTCATAACGAGGACCTCAATGCATGGTGGAAGCTCAAATTAAAATGTATTTGTCACATGCGCCAAATACAACAGCTGTAGTAGACCGTACAGTGAAATATTTACTTACATGCCCTTAACCAACAATGCTTTAAGAAGTTAATAAAAAAATACGTAGAAAATAAAAGTAACAAATAATTAAACAGCCACAGTAAAATAACAAGCAAGGCTATATACAGGGTGTTACGGTACAGAGTCAATGTGGAGGCTATATACAGGGTGTTACGGTACAGAGTCAATGTGGAGGCTATATACAGGGTGTTACGGTACAGAGTCAATGTGGAGGCTATATACAGGGTGTTACGGTACAGAGTCAATGTGGAGGCTATATACAGGGTGTTACGGTACAGAGTCAATGTGGAGGCTATATACAGGGTGTTACGGTACAGAGTCAATGTGGAGGCTATATACAGGGTGTTACGGTACAGAGTCAATGTGGAGGCTATATACAGGGTGTTACGGTACAGAGTCAATGTGGAGGCTATATACAGGGTGTTACGGTACAGAGTCAATGTGGAGGCTATATACAGGGTGTTACGGTACAGAGTCAATGTGGAGGCTATATACAGGGTGTTACGGTACAGAGTCAATGTGGAGGCTATATACAGGGTGTTACGGTGCAGAGTCAATGTGGAGGCTATATACAGGGTGTTACGGTACAGAGTCAATGTGGAGGCTATATACAGGGTGTTACGGTACAGAGTCAATGTGGAGGCTATATACAGGAGGTACCGGTACAGAGTCAATGTGGAGGCTATATACAGGGGGTACCGGTACAGAGTCAATGTGGAGGCTATATACAGGGGGGGTACCGGTACAGAGTCAATGTGGAGGCTATATACAGGGGGGGTACCGGTACAGAGTCAATGTGGAGGCTATATACAGGGGGTACCGGTACAGAGTCAATGTGCGGGGGCACCGGTTAGTTGAGGTCATATGTACATGTAGGTAGAGTTATTAAAGTGACTATGCATAGATAATAAACAGAGTAGCAGCAGTGTAAAAGAGAGGTCTAGGTAGCCCTTTGATTAGCTGTTCAGGAGTCTTATGGCTTGGGGGTAGAAGCTGTTAAGAAGCCTTTTGGACCTCGACTTGTCGCTCCGGTACCGCTTGCCGTGTGGTAGCAGAGAGAACAGTCTATGACTAGGGTGGCTGGAGTGTTTGACCATTTTGTGGGCCTTCCTCTGACACTGGTATAGAGCTCCTGGATGGCAGGAAGCTTGGCCCCGGTGATGTACTGCGCCGTTCGCACTACCCTCTGTAGTGCCTTGCGGTCGGAGGCTGAGCAGTTGCCGTACCAGGCAGTGATGCAACCAGTCAGGATACTCTCGATGTTGCAGCTGTAGAACCTTTTGAGGATGTCAGGACCCATGCCAAATCTTTTCAGTCTCCTGAGGGTGAATAGGCGTTGTTGTGCCCTCTTCACAACTGTCTTGGTGTGTTTGGACCATGTTAGTTTGTTGGTGATGTGGACACCAAGGAACTTGAAGCTCTCAACCTGCTCCACTGCAGCCCCGTCAATGAGAATGGGGGTGTGCTCGGTCCTCTTTTTCCTGTAGTCCACAATCATCTCCTTTGTCTTGATCACATTGAGGGAGAGGTTGTTGTCCTGGCACCACATGGGCAGGTCTCCGACCTCCTCCCTATAGGCTGTCTCATCGTTGTCGGTGATCAGGCCTATCACCGTTGTGTCGTCAGCAAACTTAATGATGGTGTTGGAGTTGTGCCTGGCCATGCAGTCAGGAGTGAACAGGGAGTACAGGAGGGGACTAAGCACGCACCCCTGAGGGGCCCCTGTGTTGAGGATCAGCGTGGCGGATGTGTTGTTACCTACCCTTACCACCTGGGGGCGGCCCGTCAGGAAGTCCAGGATCCAGTTGCAGAGGGAGATGTTTAGTCCCAGGGTCCTTAGGTTATTGATGAGCTTTGGCTACAGAGAGCGTGATCACACAGTCGTACGGAACAGTTGGTGCTCTCACGCATGTTTCAGTGTTATTTGCCTCAATGCGAGCATGGAAGTAATTTAGCTCGTCTGGTAGGCTCGTGTCGCTGGGCAACTCTTGGCTGTGCTTCCCTTTTGTAGTCTGTAATAGTTTGCAAGCCCTGCCACATCCAACGAGCGTCAGTCGGTGTAGTATGATTCAATCTTAGTCCTGTATTGACGCTTTGCCTGTTTGATTGTTCGTCGGAGGGCATAGCGGGATTTCTTATAAGCTTCCGGGTTAGAGTCCCGCACCTTGAAAGCGGCAGCTCTACCCTTTTGCTCAGTGCGGATGTTGCCTGTAATCCATGGCTTCTGGTTGGGGTATGTACCTACAGTCACTGTGGGGACGACGATGAAGCCAGTGACTGATGTGGTGTACTCCTCAATGCCATCGGAAGAGTCCCGGAACATGTTCCAGCTGGAGAAGAAGAGAAGCTCACTCAGTCCGTCAACTTCCAAACAGTGTAAACCATTCGATAATGAGACGGGTGAAATCCAAAGTTGTGCTATATATTTATTGGCTATGTCATAGCTCATTTTAAAAGATAAATATTGATACATTACGAGCTGTGACACTTTTAGGGGGGACAAAAAGCGAATATTGATGCCCAGCTAAGAAGTCAACATACAAGTTTAAGTAAAAAAACGAATGTAAATAAGTTATAAATTGTGCTACTAATGCACATGACGGCACAAATGCATTTCGTAAAAGTAATGTTTTTATTTGGTTAGCTTTTGGACATTGTGGAAATAAATTAAAACATTTTCCTTCAGAAGTTCCAGCTAGGCAGGCTAATTAATTTACATCCGGCCGTGATTGGGAGTCCCCATAGGGCGGCGCACAATTTGCCCAGCGTCGTCCGGGTTTGGCCGGTGTTGGCCGTCATTGTAAATAAGACTTTGTTCTTAACTGACTTGCCTAGTTAAATAAAGGTTAAATAAAATTTAAAAAAACGTATGTGACTTAATCAGATTGTTACCCCTGAACTTATTTAGGCTTGTAATAACAAAGGGGTTGAATACTTATTGACTCAAGAGATTTCAGCTTTTCATTTTTTTTATTCACTTGTAAAAATCTCTGAACATAATTCCACTTTGACATGATGTGGTATTGTGTGAAAGCCAGTAGCACAAAATCTTAATTTTATTCATTTTAATCCATTCGTGTGAATACTTTCTGAAGGCACTGCACACCATATACATAATTTACACACAGAGATACATCCAGCTCAGAGACGGGTCCAGCTCATGATCTCCATCAGCAGCAGATTTTAATTTAGAATGAAAATAAATGTGTTAATCACACCGACTCATTTCAAATTATAAAGTATCGGAGCCCATGTGTCTGGATACACATTGGATCGTCTTGAAAGGGAAAGATGCACGCCCCTAGAACCCAGGCTACTGGGTGGAGGAGCCCTGCTAGCCTTAATATGACTTGGTCCTACTGGGTGGTGGAGCCCTGCTAGCCTTAATATGGCTTGGTCCTACTGGGTGGAGGAGCCCTGCTAGCCTTAATATGACTTGGTCCTACTGGGTGGAGGAGCCCTGCTAGCCTTAATATGGCTTGGTCCTACTGGGTGGTGGAGCCCTGCTAGCCTTAATATGGCTTGGTCCTACTGGGTGGAGGAGCCCTGCTAGCCTTAATATGACTTGGTCCTACTGGGTGGAGGAGTCCTGCTAGCCTTAGTATGGCTTGGTCCTAATGGGGGGTGGAGCCCTGCTAGCCTTAATATGGCTTGGTCCTACTGGGTGGAGGAGCCCTGCTAGCCTTAATATGGCAAGGTCCTACTGGGTGGAGGAGCCCTGCTAGCCTTAATATGGCAAGGTCCTACTGGGTGGAGGAGCCCTGCTAGCCTTAATATGGCTTGGTCCTACTGGGTGGAGGAGCCCTGCTAGCCTTAATATGGCTTGGTCCTACTGGGTGGTGGAGCCCTGCTAGCCTTAATATGGCTTGGTCCTACTGGGTGGATGGGCCCTGCTAGCCTTACTATGGCTTGGTCCTACTGGGTGGAGGAGCCCTGCTAGCCTTAATATGGCTTGGTCCTACTGGGTGGAGGAGCCCTGCTAGCCTTAATATGGCTTGGTCCTACTGGGTGGAGGAGCCCTGCTAGCCTTAATATGGCTTGGTCCTACTGGGTGGAGGAGCCCTGCTAGCCTTAATATGGCTTGGTCCTACTGGGTGGAGGTGCCCTGCTAGCCTTAATATGGCTTGGTCCTACTGGGTGGAGGAGCCCTGCTAGCCTTAATATGACTTGGTTCTACTGGGTGGAGGAGCCCTGCTAGCCTTAATATGGCTTGGTCCTACTGGGTGGTGGAGCCCTGCTAGCCTTAATATGGCTTGGTCCTACTGGGTGGAGGAGCCCTGCTAGCCTTAATATGGCTTGGTCCTACTGGGTGGAGGAGCCCTGCTAGCCTTAATACGGCTTGGTCCTACTGGGTGGAGGAGCCCTGCTAGCCTTAATACGGCTTGGTCCTACTGGGTGGAGGAGCCCTGCTAGCCTTAATACGGCTTGGTCCTACTGGGTGGAGGAGCCCTGCTAGCCTTAATATGGCTTGGTCCTACTGGGTGGAGGAGCCCTGCTAGCCTTAATATGACTTGGTCCTACTGGGTGGAGGAGCCCTGCTAGCCTTAATATGGCTTGGTCCTACTGGGTGGAGGAGCCCTGCTAGCCTTAATACGGCTTGGTCCTACTGGGTGGAGGAGCCCTGCTAGCCTTAATACGGCTTGGTCCTACTGGGTGGAGGAGCCCTGCTAGCCTTAATACGGCTTGGTCCTACTGGGTGGAGGAGCCCTGCTAGCCTTAATATGACTTGGTCCTACTGGGTGGAGGAGCCCTGCTAGCCTTAATGTGGCTTGGTCCTTCTGGGTGGAGGAGCCCTGCTAGCCTTAATATGACTTGGTTCTACTGTTTTGAATGAAAAATTGGTTCTTGTGACATGTTTGTCTTGTATGGCATTTGTGTGAATGTTGCTGCATGACTCGTCACAACTAAAGTTATTTTGTTTTTATTCTATTACAGTGTGTTGTACTAGATCTAATATGTGGAATGGCTGGATGTACTTCCTCAAGAGTTTTAGGAAACTCTGGACTAGAGAAACCCTTAACATTAACGTCTCTTTTATAGAAAGTGATGTACAAAAATATTTGTGCTATTTTAAATGCATATTTGTTTTCTGAAAATATAGCATGACAATATCATGTGGTTGTTTTCCTTCATCCCCAACAGACATCAAAGATATACTGGCGCTTGAGAAGAAGAGGAAGAGGGTCAGGATCTCGACTGTAGAAGTGGTCCAAGAGGAAGATGCTTCACCCAAGAAGAAAAAAGATGGCGGGAAAAAAAAGATGAAAACTTAATAAAAAAAATACTATTTTAAAATTGTATTTTCAACCTGGTGTCAGGTCATTTTGTATTATTCTGTACGTAAACCCGAGATGCACCATTTAGTATGATATGTTATGTTTCGTATGGTATGTATTAATTTGTGGATGCTCATCACCCATTTTGTATATGTTACGTTATGAATTTGCTAAATATACGATATGTTACATTCTAGCTAGGTGGCTAACGTTAGCTAGTCTAGGGTTAAGTTTAGGAGTTAGGTTAAAGGGTTAGGGGAAGGGTTAGCTAACATGCTAAGTAGCTAGAAAGTAGTTGCTAAAGTTGTCCAGGATGAGATTCAAACTCACAACCTTTGGGTTGCTAGATGTTTGTGTTATATGCCCACCCATCTACCCTGATCAACCACCCTACTTTAGTTTTTTTGCCTCAAGTAACGATCCGTCATATGTAACCATACCAAAACGTAACGTATAATACTAATTTGAGTGTCCAGGATTTACATTTACTATGTTACGTCGAGTCTGAGACCAGGCTGGTATTTTTGGTGTGGAGATTTTGTATATAATGTGGTCTTATAGATCTATGTGACAATGACATTTGGCCACTAGGAGGTGACAGACCTACTTTATAAACAGCTTGTATGTCCTCGTACTGTCTTGTTGCATTATGATCCCAATAACAATGGACTCCTATCAATCTAAATTTTCCTAGCCAAACATAACAATGAAAATGAGTTATAATACAGAATGAAAATAGCTTAGTCTGTAGGTGAGTGTATGGGAGTTGGATTGTCCAATAGGTAGTCTAAGAACATGAGGGAGAGAGTGCATTGCCTTTTGGGCCTTTTTTTATATTTTTACTGAACAAAAATAAATGCAACATTTTCTCAAATTTTACTGAGTTACAGTTCATATTAGGAAATCAGTCAATTGAAATAAAATAATTAGGTCCTAATCTATGGATTTCACATGACTGGGAATATAGATATACATCTGTCGGTCACATATCTTTTTTTAAGAAGGGGTGTGGATCAGAAAACCAGTCAGTATCTGGTGTGACCAACATTTGCCTCATGCAGCGCGACACATCTCCTTCACACAGAGTTGATCAGGCTGTTGATTGTGGCCTGTGGAATGTTGTCCCACTCCTCTTCAATGGCTGTGTGAAGTTGCTGGATATTGGCGGGACCTGGAACACGCTGTCGTACACGTCGATCCAGAGCATCCCAAACATGCTCAATGGATGAAATGTCTGGTGAGTATGCATGCCATGGAAGAACTGGAACATTTTCAGCTTCCAGGAATTGTGTACAGATCCTTGTGACACGGGGCCGTGCATTATCATGCTGAAACATGAGGTGATGGCGGTGGATGAATGGCACAACAATGGGCCTCAGGATATCTCTGCGCTCAAATTGCCATCGATTTAAAATGCAATTGTGTTTATTGTCCGTAGCTTATGCTTGCCCATACCATTACCCCACTGCCACCATGGGACTCTGACAATGTTGACATCAGCAAAACCGCTCGCCCACACGATGCCATACACGTGGTCTGCGGTTGTGAGGCTGGTTGAGCATACTGCCAAATTCTCTAAAATGACAGTGATTTATAGTAGAGAAATTAACATTAAATTCTCTAGAAACCGCTCTGCAGTCAGCATGCCAATTGCACACTCGCTCAACTTGAGACATCTGTGGCATTGTGTTGTCTGACAAAACTGCACATTTTAGTGGCCTTTTATTGTCCCCGGCACAAGGTGCACCTGTGTAATGATCATGCTGTTTAATCAGCTTCTTGATATGCCACACCTGTCAGGTGGATGGATTATCTTGGTAAAGGAGGGATGTAAACATATTTGTTCACAAAACTGGAGAGAAATACGCTTTTTGTGCGTATATGAAACATGGGACCAACACTTTACATGTTGCGGTTTTATGTTTTAGTTCAGTATAGAACAGATTTGTTGATTTTTTGTCGGCTTCAAATGTCAAATTTGACAGATGAGGAAAGATATCTGGCTACAAACAGAAACACAATGTTAATATGAAACAGAAGATGTCTGACTACAAACAGAAACACAATGTTAATATTAAACAAGATGTCTGACTACAAACAGAAACACAATGTTAATATGAAACAGAAGATGTCTGACTACAAACAGAAACACAATGTTAATATGAAACAGAAGATGTCTGACTACAAACAGAAACACAATGTTAATATTAAACAAGATGTCTGACTACAAACAGAAACACAATGTTAATATTAAACAAGATGTCTGACTACAAACAGAAACACAATGTTAATATTAAACAAGACATCTGACTACAAACAGAAACACAATGTTAATATGAAACAGAAGATGTCTGGGTACAAACAGAAACGCAATGTTAATATTAAACAAGATGTCTGACTACAAACAGAAACACAATGTTAATATTAAACAAGATATCTGACTACAAACAGAAACACAATGTTAATATGAAACAAGATGTCTGACTACAAACAGAAACACAATGTTAATATTAAACAAGATGTCTGACTACAAACAGAAACACAATGTTAATATTAAACAAGATGTCTGACTACAAACAGAAACACAATGTTAATATTAAACAAGACATCTGACTACAAACAGAAACACAATGTTAATATGAAACAGAAGATGTCTGACTACAAACAGAAACACAATGTAAATATGAAACAGAAGATGTCTGGCTACAAACAGAAACACAATGTTAATATTAAACAAGATGTCTGACTACAAACAGAAACACAATGTTAATATGAAACAGAAGATGTCTGGGTAGAAACAGAAACACAATGTTAATATGAAACAGAAGATGTCTGACTACAAACAGAAACACAATGTTAATATTAAACAAGATGTCTGACTACAAACAGAAACACAATGTTAATAAGAAACAGAAGATGTCTGACTACAAACAGAAACACAATGTTAATATTAAACAAGATGTCTGACTACAAACAGAAACACAATGTTAATATTAAACAAAATGTCTGACTACAAACAGAAACACAATGTTAATATTAAACAAGACATCTGACTACAAACAGAAACACAATGTTAATATGAAACAGAAGATGTCTGGGTACAAACAGAAACGCAATGTTAATATTAAACAAGATGTCTGACTACAAACAGAAACACAATGTTAATATTAAACAAGATATCTGACTACAAACAGAAACACAATGTTAATATGAAACAGAAGATGTCTGGCTACAAACAGAAACACAATGTTAATATTAAACAAGATGTCTGACTACAAACAGAAACACAATGTTAATATGAAACAGAAGATGTCTGGGTAGAAACAGAAACACAATGTTAATATGAAACACAAGATGTCTGGGTACAAACAGAAACACAATGTTAATATTAAACAAGATGTCTGACTACAAACAGAAACACAATGTTAATATTAAACAAGATATCTGACTACAAACAGAAACACAATGTTAATATGAAACAGAAGATGTCTGGGTACAAACAGAAACACAATGTTAATATTAAACAAGATGTCTGACTACAAACAGAAACACAATGTTAATATTAAACAAAATGTCTGACTACAAACAGAAACACAATGTTAATATTAAACAAGACATCTGACTACAAACAGAAACACAATGTTAATATTAAACAGAAAAGGGCCTCCCGGGTGGCGCAGTGGTCTAGGGCACTGCATCGCAGTGCTAACTGCGCCACCAGAGTCTCTGGGTTCGCGCCCAGGCTCTGTCGCAGCCGGCCGCGACCGGGAGGTCCGTGGGGCGACGCACAATTGGGCTAGCGTCGTCCGGGTTAGGGTGGGTTTGGCCGGTAGGGATATCCTTGTCTCATCGCGCTCCAGCGACTCCTGTGGCGGGCCGGGCGCAGTGCGTGCTAACCAAGGGGGCCAGGTGCACGGTGTTTCCTCCGACACATTGGTGCGGCTGGCTTCCGGGTTGGAGGCGCGCTGTGTTAAAGAAGCAGTGCGGCTTGGTTGGGTTGTGCTTCGGAGGACGCATGGCTTTCGACCTTCGTCTCTCCCGAGCCCGTACGGGAGTTGTAGCGATGAGACAAGATAGTAATTACTAGCGATTGGATACCACGAAAATTGGGGAGAAAAGGGGATAAAATTTATAAAAAAATAAAAAAATAAAAATATTAAACAGAAGATGACTGACTACAAACAGAAACACAATGTTAATATTAAACAAGATATCTGACTACAAACAGAAACACAATGTTAATACGAAACAAGATGTCTGACTACAAACAGAAACACAATGTTAATATTAAACAAGATGTCTGGGTACAAACAGAAACACAATGTTAATATGAAACAGAAGATGTCTGACTACAAACAGAAACACAATGTTAATATTAAACAAGATATCTGACTACAAACAGAAACACAATGTTAATATTAAACAAGATGTCTGACTACAAACAGAAACACAATGTTAATATTAAACAAGATATCTGACTACAAACAGAAACACAATGTTAATATTAAACAAGATGTCTGACTACAAACAGAAACACAATGTTAATATTAAACAAGATGTCTGACTACAAACAGAAACACAATGTTAATATTAAACAGAAGATGTCTGTGTACAAACAGAAACACAATGTTAATATGAAACAGAAGATGTCTGACTACAAACAGAAACACAATGTTAATATTAAACAAGATATCTGACTACAAACAGAAACACAATGTTAATATTAAACAGAAGATGTCTGACTACAAACAGAAACACAATGTTAATATGAAACAGAAGATGTCTGACTACAAACAGAAACACAATGTTAATATGAAACAGAAGATGTCTGACTACAAACAGAAACACAATGTTAATATTAACCAGAAGATGTCTGACTACAAACAGAAACACAATGTTAATATTAACCAGAAGATGTCTGACTACAAACAGAAACACAATGTTAATATTAACCAGAAGATGTCTGACTACAAACAGAAACACAATGTTAATATTAACCAGAAGATGTCTGACTACAAACAGAAACACAATGTTAATATGAAACAGAAGATGTCTGACTACAAACAGAAACACAATGTTAATATTAACCAGAAGATGTCTGACTACAAACAGAAACACAATGTTAATATTAACCAGAAGATGTCTGACTACAAACAGAAACACAATGTTAATATTAACCAGAAGATGTCTGACTACAAACAGAAACACAATGTTAATATGAAACAGAAGTGCTGTTTCTGTATTTTGAGATATCAGCTGATGTACGAAGGGCTATAGAAATAAATTTGATTTGATTTGATTTGAATGATGTCTAGGTTCAAATTGATTGTATTAGATGCTGTACTACCAGGCTAGAGTCTGATGAGACTATGGAGGTGTATTAGATTCTGTA
>NW_024058628.1:0-50953 GCF_016432855.1 Salvelinus namaycush
AGACTGATGGAGGACAGAGGGAGAGAGACTGATGGAGGACAGAGGGAGGGAGATGAGAGACTGGTGGAGTACAGACGGAGAGAGATGAGACTGATGGAGGACAGAGGGAGAGAGACTGATGGAGGACAGAGGGAGAGAGACTGATGGAGGACAGAGGGAGAGAGATGAGAGACTGGTGGAGGACAGACGGAGAGAGATGAGACTGATGGAGGACAGACGGAGAGAGACTGATGGAGGACAGAGGGAGAGAGATGAGAGACTGGTGGAGGACAGAGGGAGAGAGATGAGACTGATGGAGGACAGAGGGAGAGAGATGAGAGACTGGTGGAGGACAGAGGGAGAGAGACTGATGGAGGACAGAGGGAGAGTGGAGGAGAGAGATGAGAGACTGATGGAGGAGAGAGATGAGAGACTGGTGGAGGGAGAGAGGGAGAGAGGAGGAGAGGAAGAGAGGAGAGAGACTGATGGTGGATAGAGGAAGAGATGATGAGAGGAGGAGAGACGAGGAGAGAGACGAGAGACTGACGGAGGAATAGAGGGAGAAGGGAGGAGGGAGAGAGGCAGAGATGGACCCTGAACATCAAACAAATGAGGGACAGGATTTAGAGTTTTTGAATTAGTTTATTATGAGTTTTCTTATGGTACATCCTCCATGGACGTACCCCCTCTCACGTCTCTCTCTGCCCCCACAGAGTGCTCCTGTCGTGGGAAGGATGCTTAGCAGAGGCCTGGTGCAGGACCACAGTACCTCCAGACCTCCAGACAGACTGCCAAAGATCACTCTTTTCGGCCGACAATCTCACCACCTGTTCGGCAGCAGACCCCTTACCCACTCTTCCCTCCACTCCCCCACACACCTCAGCTACAGACGGAGCAAGGTAAGACATGCTATGATACTCTGTTAAACTGTGTGTGTGTGTGTGTGTGTGTGTGTGTGTGTGTGTGTGTGTGTGTGTGTGTGTGTGTGTGTGTGTGTGTGTGAGGCCAGTGGGGTTTACCTGATCAGTGCCACCAGCTCTATGCCTGATGCCAGCTGGATTGAGCATTTGACAAACTTGTTTCTTTGGGTTATGTTTCAGTGCTTGAGAGAGAGAGAGAGAGAGAGAGAGAGAGAGAGAGAGAGAGAGAGAGAGAGAGAGAGAGAGAGAGAGAGAGAGAGAGAGAGAGAGAGAGAGAGAGATCCCTCAGATTACACAGATCCACAAAGAATTCGAAAACAAATCAAATTTTGATAAACTCCCATATCTACTGGGTGAAATTCCACAGTGTGCCATCACAGCAGCAAGATTTGTGACCTGTTGTCACAAGAAAAGGGCAACCAGTGAAGAACAAACACCATTGTAAATACAACCCATATTTATGCTTATTTATCTTAACTTGTGTGCTTTAACCATTTGTACATTGTTACAACACTGTATATATATAATATGACATTTGTAATGTCTTTATTGTTTTGAAACTTCTGTATGTGTAATGTTTACTGTTAATTTGTATTGTTTGTTTCACATTTGTGTATTGTCTACCTCCCTTGCTTTGGCAATGTTAACACGTTTCCCATGCCAATAAAGCCCCTTGAATTGAATTGAGAGAGAGAGAGAGAGAGAGAGAGAGAGAGAGAGAGAGAGAGAGAGACAGAGAGACAGAGAGACAGAGAGACAGAGAGACAGAGAGACAGAGAGACAGAGAGACAGAGAGACAGAGAGACAGAGAGACAGAGAGACAGAGAGACAGAGAGACAGAGACAGAGACAGAGACAGAGACAGAGACAGAGACAGAGACAGAGACAGAGACAGACAGACAGACAGACAGACAGACAGACAGACAGACAGACAGACAGACAGACAGACAGACAGACAGACAGACAGACAGACAGACAGACTGTGTGTGTGTTTCACTCACCACGTCACGATCCAGTAGGAGGGAGGATCTCCTTAGGAGCTAAACATAGCTAAACACTGTCTCCTCTGATCGCGTGTGTGTTCATGTGTACATCGTGTGGGTTGATGGTTCTGTCCAACTCCAGTTTTCAACAAGAGCTCACAGTCTCCATGCAGTATTAGACGTTCATCCTCTTTCTCCAAACGTCCAATTTCGAAGTTTTTTGTTGTTGCTCTGTATCGTTCCATTTCGTCAAATTTCAAAGTTAAGGGTTAAGTTTAGACACAATCTGAATGGTTAAAGTAAAGGTTTAAGTTTAGATACTCAGTCTGAATTGTTAAAGTAAAGGTTTAAGGTTTGGGATATAGATAAAACCCCAAATATAAAACCATTATCCACAACTGAGATCCAACACACAACCTTTTGAGTCATGGGGTTACAGCCATCTACCACCCCTGTCCACAACATCCTCACTAAACCCACGCCTACTTGAACTTTCGGGTTATCAGTGCGACGGTAACTCACCTGCATTTAGATTAGAACAAACATTCTGTAGCTGCAGGCGGTAACTCACCTGCATTTAGATTAGAACAAACATTCTGTAGCTGCAGGCGGTAACTCACCTGCATTTAGATTAGAACAAACATTCTGTAGCTGCAGGCGGTAACTCACCTGCATTTAGATTAGAACAAACATTCTGTAGCTGCAGGCGGTAACTCACCTGCATTTAGATTAGAACAAACATTCTGTAGCTGCAGACGGTAACTCACCTGCATTTAGATTAGAACAAACATTCTGTAGCTGCAGGCGGTAACTCACCTGCATTTAGATTAGAACAAACATTCTGTAGCTGCAGGCGGTAACTCACCTGCATTTAGATTAGAACAAACATTCTGTAGCTGCAGACGGTAACTCACCTGTATTTAGAATAGAACAAACATTCTGTAGCTGCAGACGGTAACTCACCTGTATTTAGATTAGAACAAAGATTCCGTAGCTGCAGGCGGTAACTCACCTGTATTTAGATTAGAACAAACATTCTGTAGCTGCAGGCGGTAACTCACCTGTATTTAGATTAGAACAAACATTCTGTAGCTGCAGGCGGTAACTCACCTGCATTTAGATTAGAACAAACATTCTGTAGCTGCAGACGGTAACTCACCTGCATTTAGATTAGAACAAACATTCTGTAGCTGCAGGCGGTAACTCACCTGCATTTAGATTAGAACAAACATTCTGTAGCTGCAGACGGTAACTCACCTGTATTTAGATTAGAACAAACATTCTGTAGCTGCAGGCGGTAACTAACCTGCATTTAGATTAAACAACATTCTGTAGCTGCAGACGGTAACTCACCTGCATTTAGATTAGAACAAACATTCCGTAGCTGCAGGCGGTAACTCACCTGCATTTAGATTAGAACAAACATTCTGTAGCTGCAGACGGTAACTCACCTGCATTTAGATTAGAACAAACATTCTGTAGCTGCAGACGGTAACTCACCTGCATTTAGATTAGAACAAACATTCTGTAGCTGCAGACGGTAACTCACCTGTATTTAGAATAGAACAAACATTCTGTAGCTGCAGACGGTAACTCACCTGTATTTAGATTAGAACAAACATTCCGTAGCTGCAGGCGGTAACTCACCTGTATTTAGATTAGAACAAACATTCTGTAGCTGCAGGCGGTAACTCACCTGTATTTAGATTAGAACAAACATTCTGTAGCTGCAGGCGGTAACTCACCTGCATTTAGATTAGAACAAACATTCTGTAGCTGCAGACGGTAACTCACCTGCATTTAGATTAGAACAAACATTCTGTAGCTGCAGGCGGTAACTCACCTGTATTTAGATTAGAACAAACATTCTGTAGCTGCAGGCGGTAACTCACCTGCATTTAGATTAGAACAAACATTCTGTAGCTGCAGACGGTAACTCACCTGCATTTAGATTAGAACAAACATTCTGTAGCTGCAGGCGGTAACTCACCTGCATTTAGATTAGAACAAACATTCTGTAGCTGCAGACGGTAACTCACCTGTATTTAGATTAGAACAAACATTCTGTAGCTGCAGGCGGTAACTAACCTGCATTTAGATTAAACAACATTCTGTAGCTGCAGACGGTAACTCACCTGCATTTAGATTAGAACAAACATTCCGTAGCTGCAGGCGGTAACTCACCTGCATTTAGATTAGAACAAACATTCTGTAGCTGCAGGCGGTAACTCACCTGCATTTAGATTAGAACAAACATTCTGTAGCTGCAGGCGGTAACTCACCTGCATTTAGATTAGAACAAACATTCTGTAGCTGCAGGCGGTAACTCACCTGCATTTAGATTAGAACAAACATTCCGTAGCTGCAGGAGGCATCAAACCGCCAACCTTGGCTTTTATTCCTGTTCAAACAACACCCTGCAGGTGGCAGGCTGCACCACCCCCCTCAGGATGTTTACCAACTCATACAATAGAAGAAGAAAATGGACTAGTTCAAAATGTCTCTCTGCTCATGCTCTCACACTATGTTGAGTCTTCTATCCAAGTCTATGATGTAGATGAGAGAGGAGGTTAGGGTGCTAGGGGTCGCGGGGTCGTGGGGTCGTGTGATCAGACTGATGTCGTAGAGAGGGTTTAATTTCCGCCAACAATGACTGATACACCACAGCTGTCTAAACCACACACACACGCACGCACACACACACACACACACACACTTCTTCCCAGGGGTTGTGTATAAACACAGGATCTTAAATTAGGTTTAGTAAATCTAGCAGAGAATTTCAGAGTCCCTGGATTCCCTCACTGTCTCTCTCTCTTTCTTTCTTTCTTTCTTTCTCTCTGTCTCTCTGTCTCTCTGTCTCTCTTTCTCTCTGTCTCTCTGTCTCTCTGTCTCTCTGTCTCTTCCTCTCGACCTCTAACTTGTCCTCTCTTCTCCTATCCAACATCTATCTATCATTGCCACCGTCTCAGCCGCTCGTGTCCTCTTTTTCTACATTCTCCTCTCTCCTCTCCTCTCCTCCTCTCCTCTCATCTACTCTCCTCTCCTCTCTCATCTACTCTCCTCTTCTCTCCGCTCCTATCCTCTCTCCTCTCTCCTCTGCTCTCCTCTCCTCTCCTCTCCTCTGATCTTGAAACCAGTTCATTCAGAGGAGTGTGGAGGCAGAGAGCTAGGTCACACACCACACACACACACACACACACACACACACACACACACACACACACACACACACACACACACACACACACACACACACACACACACACACACACACACACACACACACACACACACACACACACACACACACACAGCCAGCCCCTCCACACACACAAACAGCCAAGAGCAACATCCAGTATTTTCCCCAGTGCTTTATGCAGTATAATCCCACTGTAATAGTGGTTTGTTTAACTATGAACATGGGAGACACTCAAACAACAAAGGAATCTATTGTTTATTTAAACCATTATTGACTGCAGGGGCCAAGGCAGTAGTGAATTAAGGAAATAGGAGGAACAAAACTTTACATTCCAGATGATATTCGATACAGTTCTCAGTCAGCTAAGGGCAACCATCTCAAAATAGGCCAAAGTAGCCAATTTTTGGAGGAATTCATATTTTTTTTATAACGCTAAAATGTGATACATATACAAATAGTTAATTCACAATCACACTGGGTCGTACTGGGTCACACTGGGTCGTACTGGGTCACACTGGGTCGTACTGGGTCACACTGGGTCGTACTGGGTCACACTGGGTCGTACTGGGTCACACTGGGTCGTACTGGGTCGTACTGGGTCACACTGGGTCGTACTGGGTCACACTGGGTCGTACTGGGTCACACTGGGTCACACTGGGTCGTACTGGGTCACACTGGGTCGTACTGGGTCACACTGGGTCGTACTGGGTCACACTGGGTCGTACTGGGTCACACTGGGTCACACTGGGTCACACTGGGTCGTACTGGGTCACACTGGGTCGTACTGGGTCACACTGGGTCGTACTGGGTCACACTGGGTCGTACTGGGTCACACTGGGTCGTACTGGGTCGTACTGGGTCGTACTGGGTCGCACTGGGTCGTACTGGGTCGCACTGGGTCGTACTGGGTCACACTGGGTCGTACTGGGTCACACTGGGTCGTACTGGGTCACACTGGGTCGTACTGGGTCGTACTGGGTCGCACTGGGTCGCACTGGGTCGCACTGGGTCGTACTGGGTCACACTGGGTCGTACTGGGTCACACTGGGTCGTACTGGGTCACACTGGGTCGTACTGGGTCACACTGGGTCGTACTGGGTCGTACTGGGTCACACTGGGTCGTACTGGGTCACACTGGGTCGTACTGGGTCGTACTGGGTCACACTGGGTCGTACTGGGTCACACTGGGTCGTACTGGGTCGTACTGGGTCACACTGGGTCGTACTGGGTCACACTGGGTCGTACTGGGTCGCACTGGGTCACACTGGGTCGTACTGGGTCACACTGGGTCGTACTGGGTCACACTGGGTCGTACTGGGTCGTACTGGGTCACACTGGGTCGTACTGGGTCACACTGGGTCGTACTGGGTCACACTGGGTCGTACTGGGTCACACTGGGTCGTACTGGGTCGTACTGGGTCACACTAGGTCGTACTGGGTCACACTGGGTCGTACTGGGTCACACTGGGTCGTACTGGGTCACACTGGGTCGTACTGGGTCGTACTGGGTCACACTGGGTCGTACTGGGTCACACTGGGTCGTACTGGGTCACACTGAGTCGTACTGGGTCACACTGGGTCGTACTGGGTCGTACTGGGTCGTACTGGGTCGTACTGGGTCGTACTGGGTCACACTGGGTCGTACTGGGTTATTGAAGAACCAAGTCCCATACTACTCATACATGTGTCTGTGTCTCTCTGTTGTGTGTGTGTGTGTGTGTGTGTGTTGTGTATGTGTGTGTGTGTGTGTGTGTGTGTGTGTGTGTGTGTGTGTGTGTGTGTGTGTGTGTGTGTGTGTGTGTGTGTGTGTGTGTGTGTGTGTGTGTATATTGTGTGTATGTGTGTATGATACTCTTTGTCTCTGTTTCTTGTCAGGGTGGACCCAGGATGACCAGCACATCAACAGGTGGGATTACCTTTATCTTTATGGGTGTTTAAAACTGGACACACACACACACACACACACACACACACACACACACACACACACACACACACACACACACACACACACACACAGAGTGTTTGTGTATCGACCCGTCTCAATAGCGGTCACTTCACATCTAAATTTACCAGAAGAGCTTTGATATTGCTTGTACAATCAGTGAGTTCTGTCCCAAAATTTCATTTAAAAAGTGATCAGTTTGTTAAGTTCAGGTTGAATTATATGTTGGTATCATTTTAGTTCATTGCTCTCTAAAAACGCTGATTTCAAAAAGCGTTACATTTATTCTTAGCAGGGATGGCACCAAGGGAACCAATCACATGGTTAGCGACAGTTGAAGTCGGAAGTTTACATAAACTTAGGTTCTTGTTAACAAACTATAGTTTTGGCAAGTCGGTTAGGGCATCTACTTTGTGCATGACAGAAGTAATTTTTCCAACAATTGTTTACAGACAGAATATTTCACTTATAATTCACTGTATCACAATTCCAGTGGGTCAGAAGTTCACATACACTAAGTTGACTGTGCCTTTTATTAAACAGCTTGGAAAATGCCAGAAAATGATGTCATGGCTTTAGAAGCTTCTGATAGGCTAATTGACATCATTTGAGTCAATTGGAGGTGTACCTGTGGATGTATTTCAAGGCCTACCTTCAAACTCAGTGCCTCTTTGCTTGACATCATGGGAAAATCAAAAGAAATCAGCCAAAAACCTCAGAAAAATTATTGTAAACCTCCACAAGTCTGGTTCATCCCTTGGGAGCAATTTCCAAACGCCTGAAGGTACCACGTTCATCTGTACAAACAATAGTACGCAAGTAGAAACACCATGGGACTACGCAGTCGTCATACCGCTCAGGAAGGAGACGCGTTCTGTCTCCTAGAGATGAACGTACTTTGGTGCGAAAAGTGCAAATCAATCCCAGAACAACAGCAAAGGACCTTGGGAAATGCTGAAGGACACAGGTATAAAAGTATGTATATCCACAGTAAAACGAGTCCTATATTGACATAACCTGAAAGGCCGCTCAGCAAGGAAGAAGCCACTGCCCCAAAACTGCCATAAAAAAGCCAGACTACGGTTCGCAACTGCACATGGGGACAAAGATCGTACTTTTTGGAGAAATGTCCTCTGGTCTGATGAAACGAAAATAGAACTGTTTGGCCATAATGACCATCGTTATGTTTGGAGGAAAAAGGGGGAGGCTTGCAAGCCGAAGAACACCATCCCAACCGTGAAGCACGGGGGTGGCAGCATCATGTTGTGGGGGTGCTTTGCTGCAGGAGGGACTGGTGCACTTCACCAAATAGATGGCATCATGAGGCAGGAAAATGATGTGGATATATTGAAGCAACATCTCAAGACATCAGTCAGGAAGTTAAAGCTTGATCACAAATGGGTCTTCCAAATGGACAATGACCCCAAGCATACTTCCAAAGTTGTGGCAAAATGGCTTAAGGACAACAAAGTCAAGGTATTGAAGTGGCCATCACAAAGCCCTGACCTCAATCCTATAGAACATTTGTGGACAGAACTGAAAAAGTGTGTGCGAGCAAGGAGGCCTACAAACCTGACTCAGTTACACCAGCTCTGTCAGGAGGAATGGGCCAAAATTCACCCAACTTATTGTGGGAAGCTTGTGGAAGGCTACCCGAAACGTTTGACCCAAGTTAAACAATTTAAAGGCAATGCTACCAAATACTAATTGAGTGTATGTATCTTCTGACCCACTGGGAATGTAATGAAAGAAATAAAAGCTGAAATAAATAATTCTCTCTACTATTATTCTGACATTTCACATTCTTAAAATAAAGTGGTGATTTTTTACTAGGATTAAATGTCAGGAATTGTGAAAAACTGAGTTTAAATGTATTTGGCGAAGGTGTATGTAAACTTCCGACTTCAACTGTATGTTAAACATCACAGCATAGTTGAAAGATGTATGGTGTGTATAAATCCGAAGAGGATAGCCAGCAGAGACAGTTGGGATGTGCTGAGGGAAACTAAAGGTTGGGATGGGCTGAGGGAAACTGAAGGTTGGGATGGGCTGAGGGAAACTGAAGGTTGGGATGGGCTGAGGGAAACTGAAGGTTGGGATGGGCTGAGGGAAACTGAAGGTTGGGATGGGCTGAGGGAAACTGAAGGTTGGGATGGGCTGAGGGAAACTGAAGGTTAGGATGGGCTGAGGGAAACTGAAGGTTAGGATGGGCTGAGGGAAACTGAAGGTTGGGATGGGCTGAGGGAAACTGAAGGTTGGGATGGGCTGAGGGAAACTGAAGGTTAGGATGGGCTGAGGGAAACTGAAGGTTGGGATGGACTGAGGGAAACTGAAGGTTGGGATGGGCTGAGGGAAACTGAAGGTTAGGATGGGCTGAGGGAAACTGAAGGTTAGGATGGGCTGAGGGAAACTGAAGGTTGGGATGGGCTGATGGAAACTGAAGGTTGGGACGGGCTGAGGGAAACTGAAGGTTGGGATGGGCTGAGGGAAACTGAATGTTGGGATGGGCTGAGGGAAACTGAAGGTTAGGATGGGCTGAGGGAAACTGAAGGTTAGGATGGGCTGAGGGAAACTGAAGGTTGGGATGGGCTGAGGGAAACTGAAGGTTAGGATGGGCTGAGGGAAACTGAAGGTTAGGATGGGCTGAGGGAAACTGAAGGTTGGGATGAGCTGAGGGAAACTGAAGGTTAGGATGGGCTGAGGGAAACTGAAGGTTGGGATGGGCTGAGGGAAACTGAAGGTTGGGATGGGCTGAGGGAAACTGAAGGTTAGGATGGGCTGAGGGAAACTGAAGGTTGGGATGGGCTGAGGGAAACTGAAGGTTGGGATGGGCTGAGGAAAACTGAAGGTTAGGATGGGCTGAGGGAAACTGAAGGTTAGGATGGGCTGAGGGAAACTGAAGGTTAGGATGGGCTGAGGGAAACTGAAGGTTAGGATGGGCTGAGGGAAACTGAAGGTTAGGATGGGCTGAGGGAAACTGAAGGTTGGGATGGGCTGAGGGAAACTGAAGGTTAGGATGGGCTGAGGGGAACTGAAGGTTGGGATGGGCTGAGGCAAACTGAAGGTTGGGATGGGCTGAGGGAAACTGAAGGTTAGGATGGGCTGAGGGAAACTGAAGGTTGGGATGGGCTGAGGCAAACTGAAGGTTGGGATGGGCTGAGGGAAACTGAAGGTTAGGATGGGCTGAGGGAAACTGAAGGTTGGGATGGGCTGAGGGAAACTGAAGGTTAGGATGGGCTGAGGGAAACTGAAGGTTAGGATGGGCTGAGGGAAACTGAAGGTTGGATGAGCTGAGGGAAACTGAAGGGAAACTGAAGGTTGGGATGTGGAACTAGAGACAAGTGGGAGTGAAGTTGCTGGGCGGAGTTTAGAATGACGATCAAAGATATAAGTAAAAATGACAGTCCAAAAAAAACAAAAATAAGTTTGACTAAAAAGGAGCGTTGTTACATTCAATGCCTGTTTGTCTGAGGCTGATGCACACACACACACACACGCACGCACACACACACACACACACACACACACACACACACACACACACACACACACACACACACACACACACACGCACACGGACACACACATGTAAATTGTGCCAGACATGCACTGAAACGGTTCCAGCTGTTTTGTTTTCCTTTGTTTTTCTCTTTTGTTCTTTTGTTCTTTTTTGTTGGTTGTTGATGCATTGTGGGTGGTGGTTTTGGTTGCCTTGGAGATGAAGGGGGGTTTGGGAGGCGGGTAGTGGAGGGGGAGGTTTTTCGAGGGGATCGGATGGTTGAGGGGCGGCTCCCGAGGAGAACTGTGGGTGGGGGGGGGGGGGTCTTGGAATGTTGGTGGCCTGGCCGGTTGGGAGCTTTGGCCGGTGGCCGAGAGGTCGCTGGTTCGGGTCCCCAATTCGTCTGGTTGGGGGATCTGTGCTTGTGCCCTTGACCCTGGTTTGCGCCTGCCCTGGATGGGAATCTGTTAGATGACTGAATGTAATGTGAATGTAGAGCGGCTTAACTGCAGGTAGATTGGACATTTTTTAAATTCTAAATAAATAAATACAACTTGGATGTTGTTCACATTTTCTGATTGACTGGCACATGCGTCATGGCGACCACGGGGAGTTGTCGTGGCGACAGGGTGTCATTCTGTGTGTTTTTACTATGCCGAAGTGTTTACACGCGTATGTGTGGAAGAGTGCAGTCTGGGTAATGACACCCCAGAGGCTGCTGGGAGGTAATGGGTCATGCTACCACCAACCTCTCAGGAGACAGAGGGTGTGTGTGTGTGTGTGTGTGTGTGTGTGTGTGTGTGTGTGTGTGTGTGTGTGTGTGTGTGTGTGTGTGTGTGTGTGTGTGCGTCCGTGTCTGTGTTCATGCCACTATCGACTTCTCAGGAGACAGGGTGTCTGTGTGTCCGTTTATGCCGCTCTCGGGCTCAGCTTGCACTCACACATGAACCGACAAAAGAGTGTGTGTGTGTAAAAACTTATTAAAACACACCATTTTGCAATGGTCTACAGTAGCCTCTAGGGTAACAACATGGTGTAGCCGGAGGACATCTAGCTTCTGTCCTACTCTGGGTACATTGTCTTCAATACAAAACCTAGGAGGCTCATGGGTCTCGCCCTCTTTCTATAGACTTACACAGCAATTATGACAACTTCCGGAGGACGTCCTCCAGCCTATCAGAGCTCTTACATCATGAACTGACATGTCGTCCATCCAATCAAAGGGTCAGATAACGAATCTACTACTGAAAGCATAGGCTACAGCTAGCTAGCACTAGTGGACTCAAAACGAGAGAGAAAGACAATAGTTGAACAGTTTTGAACAAATACAAAAAACAATAGAAGAAGAAGCAGCAGAGAGACACACAGAGACAGAGACAGAGAGAGCTATAATTTCGTTGTATTTTTTTTCTCACTATTATATCTTTCACATACTTAACTAGCTAATGCAGCTAAGTTATCCTACTTATGTTACCTAGCTGGTTAAGGCTATCCAACACTGAAACTCTTCCAAGTCAAGGTATGCTTTCGGTTTTATAAATGTATTGCCACCGGGGCCCGCCGGTGTAACTGCTAAACTGCTTGCTGTACACTGTACTGCGTGATTGTACACATGGATTGGATTGTGGGTTTACTAACGCGTAGTTCTAGTAGCTATGTGGACTATGGCGTTAGCTTATACGGTGAAAACGATGTAGGCAGTGTAGCGGTTAGCGGTTATGATATAAAGGTTTGGCTTGGAGTTTCTTTCGGCTGGTCACAGACAGCTGTTGTGTTGTCCATAAGCGAATGGTTACAGTGAGATTAGTAGGAGAACAGAGACCTGGAGGAAGGTCACAGACAGCTGTTGTGTTGAGCACTGAAGTCCATAAGTGAATGGAAAAGGTAAATTGACGAGAGCGCGAAGATTAGGTCTGGGCGATGTGGCCAAAATATCACATTGCGGTATTTTTCTAATCATCTTGCTCTGATTTATCATCCAAAGGGTCCCAGAGATAACATGAAGTGTCGTTTTGTTAGATAAAATCCTTTTTTCATATCCTAAAAAGGTCCATATAGCATACACGATCGATTTTTTTATTTCCACTCATTCAATTTGCAAAGAAAGGAATCTGTGAGAATCCCTAAACGTTGTTTCAACGAAATCACGTTTGTATCTATTCCTCAGAGAACCTAGAAGGTAACAAGACTTAGCTATATCATTAGGGGTGTAGTATATCCTATAGGACACCATATTTGGTCAGAATATTTGGTCAGAGAGCGATGCCTTCATGGTGTCGTGGGCGGTTATCACTTGAACAACTGTATCTTTGTCAAATAAGCACCAATCGGGATCAAACAAAGCTAGCTAGCTAGCCGAAAACCGTGTATATGTCGTAAAATGTAGCTACTAACCTTGTACAACAGTATGCCTTTTCATTTTGGACAACAATTATAAGGATATTCAGATAAGGATATTCAGAGTTATGAAGTTATGAAAACAGTTTTTTTGTTGCAAATGTTGCAAATATGGCTACTAATACTTGGAAAGCTAAATCAAACTCCAAGTGTACAGATTGTGATTTCGAATGTCCCCTTCACGTTTCGCTCAAATGTACCTGGGGACTTCACTCTAAAAGTCTTGATGTTCACTCATTTTTGCACATACACTGCTGCCATCTTGTGGACACTATCGGAATTACAACCAGAGTGATAGCTATAACTCTGACCGTTCTCTTGCATTTCAAAGATGGTGGTAGAAAAAGACTGGTTGGTTTTTTCTTTCAATTTTCTTCTACCAGATCTATTGTGTTATATTCTCCTACATTCAATTCACATTTCCACAAACTTCAAAGTGTTTCCTTTCAAATGGTACCAAGAATATGCATATCCTTGCTTCAGGTCTGAGCTACTGGCAGTTAGATTTGGGTATGTCATTTAGGCGAAAATTGAAAAAAAAGGGGGCTATCCCTAAGAATCATTTTCACTATGGGCAAACAATCTAGGCTTTATTTTAAACAAAATGTTGCACTTGCAATTTGACTTGTGATATATATCAAAACATATGGGTGAACTGTTGGAATCATGGAAATAGAATGATTGTTCTAATTCTATAGTTAGAATAAACATAATAACACTTCAAATACAGTTTTGTTTGACATGACAACGAATGAAAATGTCAGGAAGGAGTTATTGGGACACGGTAGGAACCAAAGTGTTGGTCAGTGTTTAGGGGACCCTATGATCTTTGGCTACATTAAATGTTTTCTTAGCTACTTCATGTCGCTAACATATTCATGCTTCTCCTATTCCTCTTTGATTTAGAAGATACTGTTGCACAAACAATATGCAGATTTAGGACACCATCACTAGTATCAGGCAGTATAGCTAACTAAGTTTGCTCTGACTTATTAGCCTAGCCAAGAGCGAGTTGCAGTAGTTCAGACGGAAGTGCCTGGGACTAGGACATGCTTCGCTTCCTGTGTGAGGTAGGGTCGTACACTACGGATGTTGTAGAGCATGAACCTGCAGAAGCGAGTCACTGCTTTGATGTTTGCAGAGAACGATAGGGTGTTGTCCAGGGTCACGCCAAGGGACTTTGCACTCTGGTTGGGCGACGTGGAATTGTTAACCGTGATGGTGAGGTCTTTGAGTGGGCAGGCCTTACCCGGGAGGAAGAGCAGCTCCGTCTTGTGGAGGCTGAGCTAGAGGTGGTGGGCCGACATCCAAACGAAGATATCTGCCAGGCATGCAGAGATGTGTGTCGCCACCTGGGTGTCAGAAGGGGGAAAGTAGAAAAGTAGTGAGTGTCATCCGTGTTCCCCAGTTTCTGTGTTGTGGTTTGTTAGGTGTGTATTTCAGGATGGCTTCCTGAAATCCCCCTCAAGCAGCTGATTGGTCAACTCCATGGCTAATTGGAGAGCTGACCCCGCCCCCTCGTCAGGACGCAGCTGTCTCCAATTACCAATGCCTTCTGAAGCTATATAAAAACCAGTGTTCTGTTGCTCAGAAGGAAGATCATTGCTGAGAGAGGATTGCTGAGAGAGGAGGCTGATGGCTGAGGGTGATATACTGTGTTGGTTGTTCTCAGAGGGAGATGATTAGTGGGTCCTGTATTGGTTGATTGGTTATGTCTGTTGTGTGTCAATAGGACGCAGTATTTTGATTATTGAAGTTGTTTGTGTTATTCTGTTTCATTTGTTCCAAGGGGGGAAGGGGAAGGCACCTAGGGAGTGCTTAGGCAAGAGGCCCGTGGGCATACATATACCCGTAGTATTTACACTGTCTAGGCACACTAGGTAAGACCTGGGCGGACCACCCCCTGTATTTTAGTCAGAGCACCAAGTGGTGCTAAGTTAGGTAAGTGGTGGGTAGGCAGGTTAGATAGGAGAGAGGGCTTTGACATTTACTTTCTTTGCTTTGGTTCCGTCCAGCCCCTTTTCACAATATTACCGTGTGAAGGAATAAATTCCTTGTAAACGGTACCACTTCCCTTTGCCTTTGTCATCCTTACCCACACCTACCTCCTTGCTGTCTCCAGTCCACCTGGCCGTGCTGCTGCTCCAGTATATTATTATTTGACCCTGCTGGTAAGTAAATGACCTCATCAAGGTGTCTAGCTCATTGAGGAACTCTAAGGACATCTGGTGGGCGATAGATGACAACAATGTTAAGCTTGAGTGGACAAGTGACAGCATGGAATTCAAATCAAGAGATGGACAGGTGATAGAGGGAGAAAAGAGTCTCCATTTAGGAGGAATGAGGAGCCCTGTGCCATCACCGTGACGACCAGATGCTCTCGGACTACGAGAGAAAATATAGTCAGACGAAGAGAGAGCAGCTGGAGTAGCGATGTTCTCTGGGGGTGATCCATGTCTCCAATCAGGGCCAAAATGTCAAGATGAACTTGGCAGTTCCAAACGCTGCCAGAGACCCGGAATTCCACATGTGTTTTGCGCGCAGGGTACACTAAATTAGAAGGGGTTGCAACCAGGGGGGGGGGGGGGGGGGGGGTGGAGCGTCTGTAAAGCACATGGGGAGAGAAGCAAAAAAGTATAGAAAACACACACATCATTGACAAAGCTTTTAAAGAGCAAAATGAGATAATGTGTAAATAACGAGGTGAGATAATCAAGTGACAGAATGATATCCCTTCCTCTCGTAAATCTTGCAGAACAACTTGTGCACCTTCTTTGTTTTGGTGACAGTCTTAGTTTCGCGACGAGAACCGCCGCTTACAGCTGCCGCTGAGAAAAACAGAGGAGACTGAAGTACTAATACTGATTGCTAATTGGCTTGCGAAGATGAAGAACACACCTCCCCGGGTAGTAATTGCTGATTGGCTTGCGAAGATGAAGAACACACCTCCCCGGGTAGTAATTGCTGATTGGCTTGCGAAAAT
Organism: Salvelinus namaycush; assembly: GCF_016432855.1. Lineage (NCBI taxonomy): Eukaryota > Metazoa > Chordata > Actinopteri > Salmoniformes > Salmonidae > Salvelinus > Salvelinus namaycush. The sequence continues at coordinate 15,908 of NW_024058628.1, forward strand.
GAAGAACACACCTCCCCGGGTAGTAATTGCTGATTGGCTTGTGAAGATGAAGAACACACCTCCCCAGGTAGTAATTGCTGATTGCCTAGGAGAGGAGAAACCACACCCCCTCCCGTACAGCCGCTGATTACGAAAAACACTCACAAATTGCCCTGTAGTCTGTTTCCTGTTTCCTGTTTCCTGTTTCCTGCAGTCACATGACCTAGTGACTTCATGGGTGGAATGTAAACAACATTTTCATAATTTTACAATTAATTTTAAAAATGCAGCCGAAAATCCTGTTATATTTCAGTCTTCTGTGACGTATATCAAGTGTAATACTAGGAAGTAAACTCAACATGTATAACTCTATATCTGACATAATACAGGTACAAACTCAACATGAAATACATTTCAACTCTATATCTGACATAATACAGGTACAAACTCAACATGTATAACTCTATATCTGACATAATACAGGTACAAACTCAACATGTAAGACATTTCAACTCTATATCTGACATAATACAGGTACAAACTCAACATGTATAACTCTATATCTGACATAATACAGGTACAAACTCAACATGTAAGACATTTCAACTCTATATCTGACATAATACAGGTACAAACTCAACATGTAAGACATTTCAACTCTATATCTGACATAATACAGGTACAAACTCAACGTGTAAGACATTTCAACTCTATATCTGACATAATACAGGTACAAACTCAACGTGTAAGACATTTCAACTCTATATCTGACATAATACAGGTACAAACTCAACGTGTAAGACATTTCAACTCTATATCTGACATAATACAGGTACAAACTAAACATGTAAGACATTTCATCTCTATATCTGACATAATACAGGTACAAACTCAACGTGTAAGACATTTCAACTCTATATCTGACATAATACAGGTACAAACTCAACGTTTAAGACATCTCATCTCTATATCTGACATAATACAGGTACAAACTCAACATGTATAACTCTATATCTGACATAATACAGGTACAAACTCAACATGAAATACATTTCATCTCTATATCTGACATAATACAGGTACAAACTCAACGTTTAAGACATTTCATCTCTATATCTGACATAATACAGGTACAAACTCAACATGTATAACTCTATATCTGACATAATACAGGTACAAACTCAACATGTATAACTCTATATCTGACATAATACAGGTACAAACTCAACATGAAATACATTTCAACTCTATATCTGACATAATACAGGTACAAACTCAACGTGTAAGACATTTCAACTCTATATCTGACATAATACAGGTACAAACTCAACATGTAAGACATTTCAACTCTATATCTGACATAATACAGGTACAAACTCAACATGTAAGACATTTCATCTCTATATCTGACATAATACAGGTCCAAACTCAACGTGAAATACATTTCAACTCTATATCTGACATAATACAGGTACAAACTCAACATGTAAGACATTTCAACTCTATATCTGACATAATACAGGTACAAACTCAACATGTATAACTCTATATCTGACATAATACAGGTACAAACTCAACATGTAAGACATTTCAACTCTATATCTGACATAATACAGGTACAAACTCAACATGTAAGACATTTCAACTCTATATCTGACATAATACAGGTACAAACTCAACGTGTAAGACATTTCAACTCTATATCTGACATAATACAGGTCCAAACTCAACGTGAAATACATTTCAACTCTATATCTGACATAATACAGGTACAAACTCAACATGTAAGACATTTCAACTCTATATCTGACATAATACAGGTACAAACTCAACATGTATAACTCTATATCTGACATAATACAGGTACAAACTCAACATGTAAGACATTTCAACTCTATATCTGACATAATACAGGTACAAACTCAACATGTATAACTCTATATCTGACATAATACAGGTACAAACTCAACATGTATAACTCTATATCTGACATAATACAGGTACAAACTCAACATGTATAACTCTATATCTGACATGGTACAGGTACAAACTCAACATGTATAACTCTATATCTGACATAATACAGGTACAAACTCAACATGTAAGACATTTCAACTCTATATCTGACATAATACAGGTACAAACTCAACATGTATAACTCTATATCTGACATAATACAGGTACAAACTCAACATGTAAGACATTTCAACTCTATATCTGACATAATACAGGTACAAACTCAACATGTAAGACATTTCATCTCTATATCTGACATAATACAGGTACAAACTCAACGTGTAAGACATTTCAACTCTATATCTGACATAATACAGGTACAAACTCAACGTGTAAGACATTTCAACTCTATATCTGACACGGTACAGAGTTCTTCTTTAAGCCCATAACCATGTGTGTGAGGTGTTTACTTTTGTTTCAATGTAGATTTGTTTAAGACTACCAATCAATACCCCTGGCATGGTGCTATATTAACCAGACCATCCCCTGGCATGGTGCTATATTAAGACTACCAATCAATACTCTGTGACCCTGATTCAGCCCACTGCAGTAAAAAGTCATCAATCCTGCAAGTTAATAGTAGTCAGCAGTTAACACACCAAGCGGTAGCAGAGAGAACAGTCTATGACTTGGGTGACTGGAGTCTTTGACAATTTTTTGGGGGGTTTTTCCTCTGACACCGCCTGGTATAGAGGTTCTGGATGGCAGGAAGCTTTGCCCCAGTGATGTACTGGGCCGTTCGCACTACCCTCTGTAGTGCGTTGCGGTCGGAGGCCAAGCAGTTGCCGTAACAGGCAGTGACGCAACCGGTCAGGATGCTCTCGATGGTGCAGCTGTAGAACCTTTTGAGGATCTGAGGACCCATGCCAAATATTTTCAGTCTCCTGAGGGGGAATAGGTTTTGTCTTAGTGTGTTTGGACCATGATAGCTTGTTGGTGATTTATTTCCCCCTCGCTGGCAGGAGAGTGTAGATGTAATACTGGAGCTTCCTTCTTCTACTCTGATCCACAGCTCACACACACACACACACACACACACACACACACACACACACACACACACACACACACACACACACACACACACACACACACACACTTTCCGTCATTCTGGCTGTATGAGTAGGCCTTGTGAGGATATGGAAAGTGGGAGAGGTGTTTTGCATACAAGTGTCCACTAACTCTTTTTCCGCTGCCTGGAGACTAGTTAAAGATTGTGTGTGTGTGTGTGTGTGTGTGTGTGCTTGTGTACGTGTGTGTGTGTGTGTTTTTAGCACAAATGCTGACTGTTTACTAACATTCAGCATTTGTGTTAAACACACACACACACACACACACACACACACACACACACACACACACACACACACACACACACACACACACACACACACACGTACGCAAGCACACACACTGTTTACTAACAGTCAGCATTTGTTACCTTTCTATTTGCCCAAGGAACCAGATCTATATACTTCATTCATTGGATCATCAACTAGATCCGGGCTGATTTCTTTCTTGAGCGGATGGTCGGGGGGTCCTATGGAACCCTATTCCCTATTTAGTGCACTACTTTGACCAGAGCCCTATGGAACCCTATTCCCTATTTAGTGCACTACTTTGACCAGAGCCCTATGGAACCCTATTCCCTATTTAGTGCACTACTTTGACCAGGGTCCTATGGAACCCTATTCCCTATTTAGTGCACTACTTTGACCAGGGCCCTATGGAACCCTATTCCCTATTTAGTGCACTACTTTGACCAGAGCCCTATGGAACCCTATTCCCTATTTAGTGCACTACTTTGACCAGAGCCCTATGGAACCCTATTCCCTATTTAGTGCACTACTTTGACGAGAGCCCTATGGAACCCTATTCCCTATTTAGTGCACTACTTTGACCAGAGCCCTATGGAACCCTATTCCCTATATAGTGCACTACTTTAGACCAGAGCCCTATGGAACCCTATTCCCTATTTAGTGCACTACTTTGACCAGAGCCCTATGGAACCCTATTCCCTATTTAGTGCACTACTTTGACCAGGGTCCTATGGAACCCTATTCCCTATTTAGTGCACTACTTTGACCAGGGTCCTAGAGGGAATAGGATTCCAAAGGACGTTTGTAGTCGCGAGCTGCTCTCATCAGACTAATGTGTGTTTACCGACGGATGGAGGCGGGTTTTAATGGTGTCTGTCTGTCTGTCTGTCTGTCTGTCTGTCTGTCTGTCTGTCTGTCTGTCTGTCTGTCTGTCTGTCTGTCTGTCTGTCTGTCTGTCTGTCTGTCTGTCTGTCTGTCTGTGCGTGTGTGTTTCTGTCTGTCTGTCTGTCTGTCTGTCTGTCTGTCTGACAGTATCATAGCAACTTCTGAGTGGAGGAGAACTGGTATCATAGCAACTTCAGAGTGGAGGAGAGCTGGTATCATAGCAACTTCTGAGTGGAGGAGAACTGGTATCATAGCAACTTCTGAGTGGAGGAGAGCTGGTATCATAGCAACTTCTGAGGAAGAGAACTGGTATCATAGCAACTTCTGAGTGGAGGAGAACTGGTATCATAGCAACTTCTGAGTGGAGGAGAACTGGTATCATAGCAACTTCTGAGTGGAGGAGAGCTGGTATCATAGCAACTTCTAAGTGGAGGAGAACTGGTATCATAGCAACTTCTGAGTGGAGGAGAACTGGTATCATAGCAACTTCTGAGTGGAGGAGAACTGGTATCATAGCAACTTCTGAGTGGAGGAGAACTGGTATCATAGCAACTTCTGAGTGGAGGAGAACTGGTATCATAGCAACTTCTGAGTGGAGGAGAACTGGTATCATAGCAACTTCTGAGTGGAGGAGAACTGGTATCATAGCAACTTCTGAGTGGAGGAGAACTGGTATCATAGCAACTTCTGAGTGGAGGAGAGCTGGTATCATAGCAACTTCTGAGTGGAGGAGAGCTGGTATCATAGCAACTTCTGAGTGGAGGAGAGCTGGTATCATAGCAACTTCTGAGTGGAGGAGAGCTGGTATCATAGCAACTTCTGAGTGGAGGAGAGCTGGTATCATAGCAACTTCTGAGTGGAGGAGAACTGGTATCATAGCAACTTCTGAGTGGAGGAGAACTGGTATCATAGCAACTTCTGAGTGGAGGAGAACTGCTATCATAGCAACTTCTGAGTGGAGGAGAGCTGGTATCATAGCAACTTCTGAGTGGAGGAGAACTGGTATCATAGCAACTTCTGAGTGGAGGAGAACTGGTATCATAGCAACTTCTGAGTGGAGGAGAACTGGTATCATAGCAACTTCTGAGTGGAGGAGAACTGGTATCATAGCAACTTCTGTGTGGAGGAGAACTGGTATCATAGCAACTTCTGAGTGGAGGAGAACTGGTATCATAGCAACTTCTGAGTGGAGGAGAACTGGTATCATAGCAACTTCTAAGTGGAGGAGAACTGGTATCATAGCAACTTCTGAAGGAGAGAACTGGTATCATAGCAATTTCTGAGTGGAGGAGAACTGGTATCATAGCAACTTCTGAGTGGAGGAGAACTGGTATCATAGCAACTTCTGAGTGGAGGAGAACTGGTATCATAGCAACTTCTGAGTGGAGGAGAACTGGTATCATAGCAACTTCTGAGTGGAGGAGAACTGGTATCATAGCAACTTCTGAGTGGAGGAGAGCTGGTATCATAGCAACTTCTGAGTGGAGGAGAGCTGGTATCATAGCAACTTCTGAGTGGAGGAGAACTGGTATCATAGCAACTTCTGAGTGGAGGAGAGCTGGTATCATAGCAACTTCTGAGTGGAGGAGAGCTGGTATCATAGCAACTTCTGAGTGGAGGAGAACTGGTATCATAGCAACTTCTGTGTGGAGGAGAACTGGTATCATAGCAACTTCTGAGTGGAGGAGAACTGGTATCATAGCAACTTCTGAGTGGAGGAGAGCTGGTATCATAGCAACTTCTGAGGAGGAGAGGCAGTTTGTCATCAGCTGGAAAGGAGGGATGGGTTGAGAGGGAGGGAGGAGTGAGAGGAAGGGAGGGTTGAGAGGGAGGGAAGGAGTTTTGAGAGGGAAGATTGAGAGGGAGGGAGGGTTGAGAGTGAGGGAGGATTGAGAGGGAGGGAGGATTGAGAGGGAGGGAGGAGTGAGAGGGAGGGAGGGTTGAGAGGGAGGGAAGGAGTTTTGAGAGGTAGGGAGGTTTGAGAGGGAGGGAGGGAAGATTGAGAGGGAAGATTGAGAGGGAGGGAGGGTTGAGAGTGAGGGAAGATTGAGAGGGAGGGAGGATTGAGAGACTTTAATGCAGGATAACTTAAATCCATTTTTACCGAATTTCTACCAGCATGTCACATGTGCAACCAGAGGATAAAAAACTGTAGACCACCTTTACTCCACACACAGAGACGCATACAAAGCTCTCTCCCGCCCTCCATTTGGCAAATCTGACCATTATTCTATCCTCCTGATTCCTGCTTACAAGCAAAAACTAAAGCAGGGAAAAACTAAAGTGACTTGCTCAATACAGAAGTGGTCAGATGACGTGGATGCTACACTACAGGACTGTTTTTCTAGCACAGACTGGAATATGTTCCGGGATTCATCCAATGGCATTGAGGAGTACACCACATCTGTCATTGGCTTCATCAATAAGTGCATCGACGACGTTGTCCCGACAGTGGCCATAGGTACATATCCCAACCAGAAGCCATGGATTACAGGCAACATCCACACCGAGCTAAAGGCTAGAGCTGCCACTTTCAAGAAACGGGAGACTAATCCGGACGCTTATAAAAAATCCCACTATGCCCTCAGACGAACAGGCAAAGCGTCAATACAGGACTAAGATTAAATCCTACTACAACGGTTCTGTCGCTCGTTGGATGTGGCAAGGCTTACAAACTATTACGGACCACAAAGGGAAACCCAGCCGCGAGCTGCCCAGTGATGTAAACTGGCAAGTGTCTTCACTGACATTTTCATCCTCTCCCTGACCGAGTCTGTAATACCAACATGTTTCAAGCAGACCACCATAATCCCTGTGCCCAAGAACACTAAGGTAACCTGCCTAAATGACTACTAAATGACTAAGTTACCTGCGGTGCTGATGTTTAGGCCGAGGTAAGTATAGTTTTTTGTGTCCTCTAGGGCAACGGTGTCTAGATGGAATTTGTATTTGTTGTCTTGGCAACTGGACCTTTTGTTTGGAACACCAGAAGATCAAGGTGCTGCTGTAGGCCCTCCTTGGTTGGGGACAGAAGCACCAGATCATCAGCAAACAGTAGACATTTGACTTCAGATTCTAGTAGGGTGAGTTCATGTGCTGCAGACTGTTCTCGTGCCCTCGCCAATTTGTTGATATATATGTTGATGAGGGTGGGGCTCCAGCTTCATCCCTGTCTCACCCTACGGCCCTCTCTCTCTCTCTCTCTCTCTCTCTCTCTCTCTCACTCTCACTTTCTCTCTCTCTCTCTCTCACTCTCTCACTTTCTCTCTCTCACTTTCTCTCTCTGTCTGTCTGTCTTTCTCTCTCTCTCTTTCTCTCGGTCTCTCTCTCTTTCTCTTTCTCTCTCTCTCTCTCTCACTCTCTCACTTTCTCTCTCTCTCTCACTCTCTCACTTTCTCTCTCTCTCACTTTCTCTCTCTCTCTGTCTGTCTGTCTTTCTCTCTCTCTCTTTCTCTCGGTCTCTCTCTCTCTTTCTGTCTTTCTCTCTGTCTCTCTCTCTCTGTCTCTCTCTCTCTCTCTCTCTCGCTGTATCTATCTCTTTCTCTCTTCCCTCTTCTCTCACCCCCCCCCCCCCCCGCCTCTCTCTCTCTCTCCCTTCTCTGTCAACTCCATCTCCAGAGTCACTGTAGAGTCCTCGTCCGGTCCCTCTGTGTCAAAGCCACCTATCAATCATGTTTTGACCCTATCACAGGGCTCAGCCATAAAGGTCAGAGGGCAAGTTAACCAATAGTCATCCTGAATACTGAACAGTGTTCTCAGACAGTGACTCATACTGAGGGATATTAACCTTCTAAACCAATGGCTCTCGCCAATGACCACAGTGTAAGTTGGTATAATTCTGGAGCATTCTGTTGATGAATCATGATCTGAACAAATCAATAACCAAACACATCTGAAGGCTCAGTTTCATGCTGAATTGACATGTTACATTTTCTTTCTGGTCATCAGTAAGTCTATTTAGGGGACTTTGAGCGGTTCTCGACCGGTTCTGACCGACAGAGTGAACTGTGAAGGGCTCAACGTCAATTGCAGTGCACTCCATGAAAGCTGTGGTTGTCCCACCTCACATGCCGCTCTGTTTAAAAGTAGTGAAGGGCTCTGGTCTACAGTAGTACAATGCATAGGGAATAGGGTGCCATAGGGCTCTGGTCTAAAGTAGTGTACTATATAGAGAATAGGGTGCCATTTTGGACGGGAACACAACCTTTTCCAACTTCACATGAGAACAGTATTCCAGCCGTCATGTCAATTTAAGATAATCCCTCCGATTCCCGGTTCTGTAAACGTTACGGGATCACATTTCTCTTCCCGGTAGACACCAATACTTTGCTATGTGTATGGTGATCTGCGAACCTCCTCTGGGAGGTAGGGGTTTATCTAGTTGTTCTAGGAGGTAGGGGTTTATCTAGTTGTTCTAGGAGGTAGGGGTTTATCTAGTTGTTCTAGGAGGTAGGGGTTTATCTAGTTGTTCTAGGAGGTAGGGGTTTATCTAGTTGTTCTAGGAGGTAGGGGTTTATCTAGTTGTTCTGGGAGGTAGGGGTTTATCTAGTTGTTCTGGGAGGTAGGGGTTTATCTAGTTGTTCTAGGAGGTAGGGGTTTATCTAGTTGTTCTAGGAGGTAGGGGTTTATCTAGTTCTAGGAGGTAGGGGTTTATCTAGTTGTTCTGGGAGGTAGGGGTTTATCTAGTTGTTCTAGGAGGTAGGGGTTTATCTAGTTGTTCTAGGAGGTAGGGGTTTATCTAGTTGTTCTGGGAGGTAGGGGTTTATCTAGTTGTTCTAGGAGGTAGGGGTTTATCTAGTTGTTCTAGGAGGTAGGGGTTTATCTAGTTGTTCTAGGAGGTAGGGGTTTATCTAGTTGTTCTAGGAGGTAGGGGTTTATCTAGTTGTTCTGGGAGGTAGGGGTTTATCTAGTTGTTCTGGGAGGTAGGGGTTTATCTAGTTGTTCTAGGAGGTAGGGGTTTATCTAGTTGTTCTAGGAGGTAGGGGTTTATCTAGTTGTTCTAGGAGGTAGGGGTTTATCTAGTTGTTCTGGGAGGTAGGGGTTTATCTAGTTGTTCTAGGAGGTAGGGGTTTATCTAGTTGTTCTGGGAGGTAGGGGTTTATCTAGTTGTTCTGGGAGGTAGGGGTTTATCTAGTTGTTCTGGGAGGTAGGGGTTTATCTAGTTGTTCTAGGAGGTAGGGGTTTATCTAGTTGTTCTGGGAGGTAGGGGTTTATCTAGTTGTTCTGGGAGGTAGGGGTTTATCTAGTTGTTCTGGGAGGTAGGGGTTTATCTAATTGTTCTAGGAGGTAGGGGTTTATCTAGTTGTTCTAGGAGGTAGGGGTTTATCTAGTTGTTCTAGGAGGTAGGGGTTTATCTAGTTGTTCTAGGAGGTAGGGGTTTATCTAGTTGTTCTAGGAGGTAGGGGTTTATCTAGTTGTTCTAGGAGGTAGGGGTTTATCTAGTTGTTCTGGGAGGTAGGGGTTTATCTAGTTGTTCTAGGAGGTAGGGGTTTATCTAGTTGTTCTAGGAGGTAGGGGTTTATCTAGTTGTTCTAGGAGGTAGGGGTTTATCTAGTTGTTCTGGGAGGTAGGGGTTTATCTAGTTCTAGGAGGTAGGGGTTTATCTAGTTGTTCTGGGAGGTAGGGGTTTATCTAGTTGTTCTAGGAGGTAGGGGTTTATCTAGTTGTTCTAGGAGGTAGGGGTTTATCTAATTGTTCTAGGAGGTAGGGGTTTATCTAGTTGTTCTAGGAGGTAGGGGTTTATCTAGTTGTTCTGGGAGGTAGGGGTTTATCTAGTTGTCCTGGGAGGTAGGGGTTTATCTAGTTGTTCTAGGAGGTAGGGGTTTATCTAGTTGTTCTAGGAGGTAGGGGTTTATCTAGTTGTTCTAGGAGGTAGGGGTTTATCTAGTTGTTCTAGGAGGTAGGGGTTTATCTAGTTGTTCTGGGAGGTAGGGGTTTATCTAGTTGTTCTGGGAGGTAGGGGTTTATCTAGTTGTTCTAGGAGGTAGGGGTTTATCTAGTTGTTCTAGGAGGTAGGGGTTTATCTAGTTGTTCTAGGAGGTAGGGGTTTATCTAGTTGTTCTAGGAGGTAGGGGTTTATCTAGTTGTTCTGGGAGGTAGGGGTTTATCTAGTTGTTCTGGGAGGTAGGGGTTTATCTAGTTGTTCTGGGAGGTAGGGGTTTATCTAGTTGTTCTGGGAGGTAGGGGTTTATCTAGTTGTTCTAGGAGGTAGGGGTTTATCTAGTTGTTCTGGGAGGTAGGGGTTTATCTAATTGTTCTAGGAGGTAGGGGTTTATCTAGTTGTTCTAGGAGGTAGGGGTTTATCTAGTTGTTCTAGGAGGTAGGGGTTTATCTAGTTGTTCTAGGAGGTAGGGGTTTATCTAGTTGTTCTAGGAGGTAGGGGTTTATCTAGTTGTTCTGGGAGGTAGGGGTTTATCTAGTTGTTCTAGGAGGTAGGGGTTTATCTAGTTGTTCTAGGAGGTAGGGGTTTATCTAGTTGTTCTAGGAGGTAGGGGTTTATCTAGTTGTCCTGGGAGGTAGGGGTTTATCTAGTTGTTCTAGGAGGTAGGGGTTTATCTAGTTGTTCTGGGAGGTAGGGGTTTATCTAGTTGTTCTGGGAGGTAGGGGTTTATCTAATTGTTCTAGGAGGTAGGGGTTTATCTAGTTGTTCTAGGAGGTAGGGGTTTATCTAGTTGTTCTAGGAGGTAGGGGTTTATCTAGTTGTTCTGGGAGGTAGGGGTTTATCTAGTTGTTCTAGGAGGTAGGGGTTTATCTAGTTGTTCTAGGAGGTAGGGGTTTATCTAGTTGTTCTGGGAGGTAGGGGTTTATCTAGTTGTTCTAGGAGGTAGGGGTTTATCTAGTTGTTCTAGGAGGTAGGGGTTTATCTAGTTGTTCTAGGAGGTAGGGGTTTATCTAGTTGTTCTAGGAGGTAGGGGTTTATCTAGTTGTTCTGGGAGGTAGGGGTTTATCTAGTTGTTCTGGGAGGTAGGGGTTTATCTAGTTGTTCTAGGAGGTAGGGGTTTATCTAGTTGTTCTAGGAGGTAGGGGTTTATCTAGTTGTTCTAGGAGGTAGGGGTTTATCTAGTTGTTCTAGGAGGTAGGGGTTTATCTAGTTGTTCTAGGAGGTAGGGGTTTATCTAGTTGTTCTAGGAGGTAGGGGTTTATCTAGTTGTTCTAGGAGGTAGGGGTTTATCTAGTTGTTCTAGGAGGTAGGGGTTTATCTGGTTGTTCTGGGAGGTAGGGGTTTATCTGGTTGTTCTGGGAGGTAGGGGTTTATCTAGTTGTTCTAGGAGGTAGGGGTTTATCTAGTTGTTCTGGGAGGTAGGGGTTTATCTAGTTGTTCTAGGAGGTAGGGGTTTATCTAGTTGTTCTAGGAGGTAGGGGTTTATCTAGTTGTTCTAGGAGGTAGGGGTTTATCTAGTTGTTCTAGGAGGTAGGGGTTTATCTAGTTGTTCTAGGAGGTAGGGGTTTATCTAGTTGTTCTGGGAGGTAGGGGTTTATCTAGTTGTTCTAGGAGGTAGGGGTTTATCTAGTTGTTCTGGGAGGTAGGGGTTTATCTAGTTGTTCTAGGAGGTAGGGGTTTATCTAGTTGTTCTGGGAGGTAGGGGTTTATCTAGTTGTTCTAGGAGGTAGGGGTTTATCTAGTTGTTCTGGGAGGTAGGGGTTTATCTAGTTGTTCTAGGAGGTAGGGGTTTATCTAGTTGTTCTAGGAGGTAGGGGTTTATCTAGTTGTTCTAGGAGGTAGGGGTTTATCTAGTTGTTCTGGGAGGTAGGGGTTTATCTAGTTGTTCTGGGAGGTAGGGGTTTATCTAGTTGTTCTAGGAGGTAGGGGTTTATCTAGTTGTTCTGGGAGGTAGGGGTTTATCTAGTTGTTCTAGGAGGTAGGGGTTTATCTAGTTGTTCTAGGAGGTAGGGGTTTATCTAGTTGTTCTAGGAGGTAGTGGTTTATCTAGTTGTTCTAGGAGGTAGGGGTTTATCTAGTTGTTCTGGGAGGTAGGGGTTTATCTAGTTGTTCTGGGAGGTAGGGGTTTATCTAGTTGTTCTGGGAGGTAGGGGTTTATCTAGTTGTTCTAGGAGGTAGGGGTTTATCTAGTTGTTCTAGGAGGTAGGGGTTTATCTAGTTGTTCTGGGAGGTAGGGGTTTATCTAGTTGTTCTAGGAGGTAGGGGTTTATCTAGTTGTTCTAGGAGGTAGGGGTTTATCTAGTTGTTCTAGGAGGTAGGGGTTTATCTAGTTGTTCTAGGAGGTAGGGGTTTATCTAGTTGTTCTGGGAGGTAGGGGTTTATCTAGTTGTTCTGGGAGGTAGGGGTTTATCTAGTTGTTCTGGGAGGTAGGGGTTTATCTAGTTGTTCTAGGAGGTAGGGGTTTATCTAGTTGTTCTAGGAGGTAGGGGTTTATCTAGTTGTTCTAGGAGGTAGGGGTTTATCTAGTTGTTCTAGGAGGTAGGGGTTTATCTAGTTGTTCTGGGAGGTAGGGGTTTATCTAGTTGTTCTGGGAGGTAGGGGTTTATCTAATTGTTCTAGGAGGTAGGGGTTTATCTAGTTGTTCTAGGAGGTAGGGGTTTATCTAGTTGTTCTAGGAGGTAGGGGTTTATCTAGTTGTTCTGGGAGGTAGGGGTTTATCTAGTTGTTCTAGGAGGTAGGGGTTTATCTAGTTGTTCTAGGAGGTAGGGGTTTATCTAGTTGTTCTGGGAGGTAGGGGTTTATCTAGTTGTTCTAGGAGGTAGGGGTTTATCTAGTTGTTCTAGGAGGTAGGGGTTTATCTAGTTGTTCTAGGAGGTAGGGGTTTATCTAGTTGTTCTAGGAGGTAGGGGTTTATCTAGTTGTTCTGGGAGGTAGGGGTTTATCTAGTTGTTCTGGGAGGTAGGGGTTTATCTAGTTGTTCTAGGAGGTAGGGGTTTATCTAGTTGTTCTAGGAGGTAGGGGTTTATCTAGTTGTTCTAGGAGGTAGGGGTTTATCTAGTTGTTCTAGGAGGTAGGGGTTTATCTAGTTGTTCTAGGAGGTAGGGGTTTATCTAGTTGTTCTAGGAGGTAGGGGTTTATCTAGTTGTTCTAGGAGGTAGGGGTTTATCTGGTTGTTCTGGGAGGTAGGGGTTTATCTGGTTGTTCTGGGAGGTAGGGGTTTATCTAGTTGTTCTAGGAGGTAGGGGTTTATCTAGTTGTTCTGGGAGGTAGGGGGTTATCTAGTTGTTCTAGGAGGTAGGGGTTTATCTAGTTGTTCTAGGAGGTAGGGGTTTATCTAGTTGTTCTAGGAGGTAGGGGTTTATCTAGTTGTTCTAGGAGGTAGGGGTTTATCTAGTTGTTCTAGGAGGTAGGGGTTTATCTAGTTGTTCTGGGAGGTAGGGGTTTATCTAGTTGTTCTAGGAGGTAGGGGTTTATCTAGTTGTTCTGGGAGGTAGGGGTTTATCTAGTTGTTCTAGGAGGTAGGGGTTTATCTAGTTGTTCTGGGAGGTAGGGGTTTATCTAGTTGTTCTAGGAGGTAGGGGTTTATCTAGTTGTTCTGGGAGGTAGGGGTTTATCTAGTTGTTCTAGGAGGTAGGGGTTTATCTAGTTGTTCTAGGAGGTAGGGGTTTATCTAGTTGTTCTAGGAGGTAGGGGTTTATCTAGTTGTTCTGGGAGGTAGGGGTTTATCTAGTTGTTCTGGGAGGTAGGGGTTTATCTAGTTGTTCTAGGAGGTAGGGGTTTATCTAGTTGTTCTGGGAGGTAGGGGTTTATCTAGTTGTTCTGGGAGGTAGGGGTTTATCTAATTGTTCTAGGAGGTAGGGGTTTATCTAGTTGTTCTAGGAGGTAGGGGTTTATCTAGTTGTTCTAGGAGGTAGGGGTTTATCTAGTTGTTCTAGGAGGTAGGGGTTTATCTAGTTGTTCTAGGAGGTAGGGGTTTATCTAGTTGTTCTGGGAGGTAGGGGTTTATCTAGTTGTTCTAGGAGGTAGGGGTTTATCTAGTTGTTCTAGGAGGTAGGGGTTTATCTAGTTGTTCTAGGAGGTAGGGGTTTATCTAGTTGTTCTAGGAGGTAGGGGTTTATCTAGTTGTTCTGGGAGGTAGGGGTTTATCTAGTTGTTCTAGGAGGTAGGGGTTTATCTAGTTGTTCTAGGAGGTAGGGGTTTATCTAGTTGTTCTAGGAGGTAGGGGTTTATCTAGTTGTTCTGGGAGGTAGGGGTTTATCTAGTTGTTCTGGGAGGTAGGGGTTTATCTAGTTGTTCTGGGAGGTAGGGGTTTATCTAGTTGTTCTAGGAGGTAGGGGTTTATCTAGTTGTTCTAGGAGGTAGGGGTTTATCTAGTTGTTCTGGGAGGTAGGGGTTTATCTAGTTGTTCTAGGAGGTAGGGGTTTATCTAGTTGTTCTAGGAGGTAGGGGTTTATCTAGTTGTTCTAGGAGGTAGGGGTTTATCTAGTTGTTCTAGGAGGTAGGGGTTTATCTAGTTGTTCTGGGAGGTAGGGGTTTATCTAGTTGTTCTGGGAGGTAGGGGTTTATCTAGTTGTTCTGGGAGGTAGGGGTTTATCTAGTTGTTCTGGAGGTAGGGGTTTATCTAGTTGTTCTAGGAGGTAGGGGTTTATCTAGTTGTTCTAGGAGGTAGGGGTTTATCTAGTTGTTCTAGGAGGTAGGGGTTTATCTAGTTGTTCTAGGAGGTAGGGGTTTATCTAGTTGTTCTGGGAGGTAGGGGTTTATCTAGTTGTTCTGGGAGGTAGGGGTTTATCTAATTGTTCTAGGAGGTAGGGGTTTATCTAGTTGTTCTAGGAGGTAGGGGTTTATCTAGTTGTTCTAGGAGGTAGGGGTTTATCTAGTTGTTCTGGGAGGTAGGGGTTTATCTAGTTGTTCTCCTGGGTTTTATTCAGTTATGACAGGGATAGTTTTTGCCTGTCTGATGTTGTCCTTTAGCTGGTAAAGTGTTAATGTATGATTTTGTTAAAGTGTCCTGATCATTTCTGACGCATGGACGCTTTGACACAAAGATGAGCTCATGAGGTCATGTATCAGACCCTGGTCACCCTGTTGTCTCTCTGCTCCAGACTTTATGGCTTTAGGTTACGCCTCTGGGATATTCTGGTGCTCTGAGGGTGTAAAATATCTGTTCTTGGTATGTGTGTGTGTGTGTGTGTGTGTGTGTGTGTGTGTGTGTGTGTGTGTGTGTGTGTGTGTGTGTGTGTGTGTGTGTGTGTGTGTGTGTGTGTGTGTGTGTGTGTGTGTGTGATGTGTGCCTCCTCTCATCACCCCTCCTCTCTCTCCTTTCCTCTCCTCTCATCACCTCCAGTCAACAGTCATGTCAGCATGTTAACTGTTATAAATTAGCAGCTCTGCTCTCTCTCCCCAGTAACAGTCATACCAGATACCCAGACCCAGGGCAGGCGAGGGCAGTACAGGGCAGGGCAGGACAGGGCAGTACAGGGCAGGGCAGGGCAGGACAGGGCAGGGCAGGGCAGGACAGGGCAGTACAGGGCAGGGCAGGACAGGGCAGGGCAGGGCAGGACAGGGCAGTACAGGGCAGTACAGGGCAGTACAGGACAGGGCAGGACAGGACAGGGCAGGACAGGGCAGTACAGGACAGGGCAGGACAGGGCAGTACAGGGCAGGGCAGGACAGGCGCACACACCTTTTTCTCAAACACGTATTGAAAATATAAGGAGCGTAACTTTACTCATCGTGAACGGCGATCATCGTTTACAATCGTTTTCCACTACATCACCTTGCACTTCTTGGACTTCACTGGTCGTGTATTTTTTTATTGTTTTTTTGGTTCGGTAAATAAAAGATGTTGAACCGATTTCACGCTGGTCTGAGTATGATTACAACGACGATCGTGACACATATAAGGAAATCAGTCAATTGAAATAAATTCAAAAGGCCCTAATCTATGGATTTCACATTACTGGGTAGGGGCACAGACATGGGTGGGCCTGGGAGGGCATAGGCCCACCCACTTGGGAGCCAGGCCCGTCCACTGGGGAGCTAGGCCCAGCCAATCAGAATTCATTTTTTCCCCACAAAATATCTTTATTACAGACAGACATTCTCCTGAGTTTCATCAGCTGTCTGGGTGGCTGGTCTCAGACGATCCTGCAGGTGAAGAAGCCGGATGTGGAGGTCCTTGGCTGGCGTGGTCTGTGGTTGTGAGGCCAGTTGGACGTAATGCCAAATTCTCTAAAAACAGCTTTTTATAGAGAAATGAACATTAAATTCTCTGCCAACAACTCTGGTGTACATTCCTGTAGTCAGCATGCCAATTGCACACTCCCTCAAAACATGACACATTTGTGGCATTGTGTTGTATGACAAAACTGCACATTTTAGAGTGGCCTTTTATTGTCCCCAGCACAAGGTGCACCTGTGTAATGATCATGCTGTTTAATTAACTTCTTGATATGCCACACCTGGATGGATTATCTTGGCAAAGGAGAAATGTTCACAAACAGGGGACGTAAACACATTTGTGCACCAAATCTGAGAGAAATAAGCTTTTTGTGCGTATGGAACATTCCTCGGATCTTTAATTTCAGCTCATGAAACATGTTTACGTTTATATTGTTTTTCAGTATATCTTCTTAAAGGTGATTTCAATCACAGGAGGTTGGTGGCACCTTTAATTTGGGTGGACTGGTTTGTGGTAAGGACCCTTCCATTGGCTTTCTTCCGGCCCATTTCTATGAGCCGTTCGCCCCTCAGCAGCCTCCTGTGTTTTTTAAACCTAACCAGAACCTTAACTCTAACCTTAACCACACCGCTAACCTTATACTTCACCTTAAAATTAGACCTTAAAATACATTTTTATGATATAGCCAATTTTGACTTTGTGATTGTGGTAACTAGTGGAAACCACAACTTCGGCACACTAAATCAAATCAAATCAAACCAAATTGTATTTATCACATACACATGGTTAGCAGATGTTAATGCGAGTGTTGACCGCTCCATCTGCCCCTTCTGCGGCACCGTTGTTTTGGGTCTACTACTGGGATCAGATCCATTGTCCTGGGTGGTGGGCCAAACAGAGGATCCGCTTCCGGAAAGTTGTATTCCTGGTCGTAATGTTGGTAAGTTGACGTTGCTCTTATGTCCAGTAGTTCCTCCCGACTGTATGTAATGAAACCTAAGATTTCCTGGGGTAACAATGTAAGAAATAACACATAAAAAAACAAAATAGTGCATAGTTTCCTAGGAACGCGAAGCGAGGTCGGCCAACTCTGTCGGCGCCGGAAGCTAGAGGCATACTAAGACAAAATAAACGTGACACAGTTTGTAAATGATAACACATTAGTGCAGGAAATGAAGAAGTCTATTAAAAATGCTGTAAGTGAAATGCTGGAATTAAAAAAAATGTACTACGCAAAATGTACTACGCAAGCTGAGTGCATTAATTAAGGAAACCGATGCCTGTCTCAAATAGAAGCCTATCTCTAAAATAATTGCCTGTTGTGTTCAGTGATTTAAGCAAATAAATAACTGGGCTATTAATTGAAGTTTTATGATAGGTAAAATACATTAGAAATTAAACTACAGGGGGAAATTATAACTAAAATCCAGTGGCCTCATTTGCTGTTCATCAGCGGAAGAGAGGGAGGAAGAGAGGGAGGAAGAGAGGGAGGAAGAGAGGGAGGAAGAGAGTGAGAAGAGAGTGAGGAAGAGAAAAAAAATCCAGTGGCCTCATTTGAAGAGAGGGAGGAAGAGAGGGAGGAAGAGAGGGAGGAAGAGAGTGGCTGATTGGTTGCTTGGCTTGGTTCTGTTTGTGTTCTAGAACCCTCCTACAATCAGGAGCATCAACATGTCGACTTTTTAATGACACTTTTTTTTTAATTAGTAAGTTTAGCTCTCAGCTGTATACAGGTGGACCTGTTTATACTCAAAGTTGCTGGATATGACAAATGACAATATAGTCATACATGTAGATGCCCCCCCCCCCCCCCAAAAAAAGCAGTTCCACTAACCGACATCAGGATGAGTGTGTGTGTTAGGGGGGGGGATAATCGCTGACAGAGGCTCTTGTCTGACAGAGAGATGGGGGGGGGGGAAATGGCGTGCATAAGCAATAGAGTGAGAGCAGCAGGAAACTTCAAAAACCCCTCATTCACTCACATCTGGCATTGACACACACACACACACACACAGATAGAGAGAGAGAGCATGTGTGTATCCAGGCTGACCTCAAACATCCGTCATTCATTCACAGGGAGGAATAGAAGAACAGTGGACATTACAATCATACACTACAGCGGGAACCTAAAATAAAGTGTACTATGTTTTACGGCTTTCCCCTTAAAACACCCTCGCTGTCTCTTTGTACAGCAAGGTGACGCCGCGGACCAGGTGGAGAGACGGGTGACGGCTATTGCGGCAAGCAGCCCGCTCACACCCAGCTAGACAGCTATCAGGGAATTAAACGGGAAAAAACGATTTTCGGGTGTCATTGTAGTTTATTTGTGCGTGGAAACCGAGTCTCTGTGTACTAGTAGTAGTAGTATTAATATTATTATGTGTCGCCGTTTACAATGACGACGAAGCGAAAGTCAGCCAAGCTCCAGCTGCGCCGGTCGATCAGCGAGCAGCTGCGGGACTCCACGTCCAAGGCTTGGGCTCTACTGTGGAGGAATGTCCGGGAGAGGCGCTTGGCAGGTCAGTCAATTGGGGGGCTTTTCGTTTCTCCGCTCTCCCTCAATGTTAACTATATAACCCAACTTTAACCTGCCCGGCGTAGAAGACACCGTTAGGCTACATTGATGTAATCTCCACACAGCAAATGTATTAATTTAAACCTGTGCTGGGATGAATGAATTAAGAAACATTGCGTTTTATCTTGGAGCTTAATATAATAATTACAGTATTTGAGTAGTAGAACTTCGCATTGTGATTCGTGACTATGGTAACCTCGGCGTGTGTGAAGACAAGGGCCAGTATTTTGGGAAGCTCATGGTTAACTGTAACCTAGTGCCCGTTCATGACAAGCTGTGCATAAATAGGTGCCCTGTAGGCTTTTAATTAGACCTAACGGGGTAGTCGTGTGCCAGTGGCTGGTCGTGGGATTTAAGACTTTATTAGTAGGTTAGGTAGGCCTAATATTATCGATAATATTTATTAAACCGTCAACAGGCTATAGATTGTTTGTTTATATCCCCGATCGTTTCCAAGATTCGCCAACGCACCAACTTGTTTTTAGGTGAGGTCATTCCGCCTGTTGCTATATCTCCTGGGTGGGTAGGTCACCGCGCATAGCTGGTGTGTGTGTTTCAGCTGTCTGCCCTAATCTGCTTCATGTAATAACAAAGTGATCTGCCTCTTAAAAGCAAGTTAAACGCAAAACATTCCTTCATTCACATCCCAAATCCTACCCCCCACCCCACCCCACCACCATCACCACTACAGCTAACCCTACAGTGTTACCAGAGCTCTACAGCTAACCCTACAGCTAACCCTACAGTGTTACTAGCGCTCTACAGCTAACCCTACACTGTTACCAGAGCTCTACAGCTAACCCTACAGCTAACCCTACACTGTTACCAGAGCTCTACAGCTAACCCTACACTGTTACCAGAGCTCTACAGCTAACCCTACACTGTTACCAGAGCTCTACAGCTAACCCTACAGTGTTACCAGAGCTCTACAGCTAACCCTACAGTGTTACCAGAGCTCTACAGCTAACCCTACACTGTTACCAGAGCTCTACAGCTAACCCTACACTGTTACCAGAGCTCTACAGCTAACCCTACAGTGTTACCAGAGCTCTACAGCTAACCCTACACTGTTACCAGAGCTCTACAGCAACGCAAGAGTTGCCCCCTGGGATGTCAGAAGGGTCTCCCGATGAGTGGTCTGGAGAGAGGTAACAGGACTATTGAGACTGGAGCTAGCAGAGCACTAGCAGGAGTGGCCAGCAGAGACCCGAAGGTGGTGACAGGCAAGTCCCACCAGGCAAGGTGGAACAGAATATAAGCGGAAAGGGGGATACCTAGTCAGTCGGCCCGGGGAACAGACGATAAGGGAGAGGGGATACCTAGTCAGTCGGCCCGGGGAACAGACGATAAGGGAGAGGGGGATACCTAGTCAGTCGGCCCGTTTACAGACGATAAGGGAGAGGGAGATACCTAGTCAGTCGGCATGGGGAACAGACGATAAGGGAGAGGGGGATACCTAGTCAGTCGGCCCGGGGGACAGACGATAAGGGAGAGGGGGACACCTAGTCAGTCGGCCAGGGAACAGACGATAAGGGAGAGGGGATACCTAGTCAGTCGGCCAGGGAACAGACTATAGGGAGAGGGGATACCTAGTCAGTCGGCCCGGGGAACAGACGATAAGGGAGAGGGGATACCTAGTCAGTCGGCCCAGGGAACAGACGATAAGGGAGAGGGGGATACCTAGTCAGTCGGCCCGGGGAACAGACGATAAGGGAGAGGGGATATCTAGTCAGTCGGCCCGGGGAACAGACGATAAGGGAGAGGGGGATACCTAGTCAGTCGGCCCGGGGAACAGACGATAAGGGGGATACCTAGTCAGTCGGCCCGGGGAACAGACGATAAGGGAGAGGGGATATCTAGTCAGTCGGCCCGGGGAACAGACGATAAGGGAGAGGGGGATACCTAGTCAGTCGGCCAGGGAACAGACGATAAGGGAGAGGGGATACCTAGTCAGTCGGCCAGGGAACAGACTATAGGGAGAGGGGGACACCTAGTCAGTCGGCCAGGGAACAGACGATAAGGGAGAGGGGATACCTAGTCAGTCGGCCAGGGAACAGACTATAGGGAGAGGGGGACACCTAGTCAGTCGGCCAGGGAACAGACGATAAGGGAGAGGGGATACCTAGTCAGTCGGCCCGGGGAACAGACGATAAGGGAGAGGGGATACCTAGTCAGTCGGCCCGGGGAACAGACGATAAGGGAGAGGGGGATACCTAGTCAGTCGGCCCGGGGAACAGACTATATGAAAGACATTTTTGCGCTAGCTCAAAGTATGTTTTTGTTTTATATACTTTTTACATTAAACAACACATTTATTTGTCAATTCAGTGCCAAGACACCAATCGTTGTTTATGTAACAATAAATATATCGTTTTTAATGCATTTGAGGTAATTCAGCATTTTGATATATATAAAAATACATACATCTATAATACTCAAAAGATGGACCTAGAAATCTGGGGTATTGACAAACAACCATGCAACTATTTTTATAAAGGGCCCAGATGTGTTTTTGTGTGAACTTCTCCTTTAAGAAATCCAGTGATAACCTGTTAGTAATTTGCAGGTCGTGAGTCTTCATTCCCACCTAGTAGATTATTGCGCCTGGATTGGGTTGTAAATCCACAGGATATGGGAGTAGGGGGAGGAAGGGGATGGGGTTTCTCCTCACTTTGTATGTGCATGGGATTGTCTGTCTGTCTGTCTGTCTGTCTGTCTGTCTGTCTGTCTGTCTGTCTGTCTGTCTGTCTGTCTGTCTGTCTGTCTGTCTGTCTGTCTGTGCGCTTCTGACATCATCAGATGAAGGAGGAGAGGGCTGTGATGTCAACACGACTTTAAAACTCTGGATAGAAGTGGCTCATTGTTAAACATAGTAGAATGTCTGGCTTCCGTGTGTAGAACCTTTAGAACCACAATAGAACCTCTGTGTTCCGTGTAGAACCCTTTAGAACCAGAATAGAACATCTGTGTAGAACCTTTAGAACCAGAATAGAACCTCTGTGTTCCGTGTAGAACCTTTTAGAACCAGAATAGAACCTCTGTGTTCTGCTGTTCTTAGTTCTGTCTGGATTCATAGTCTGTAGGTCACACAAGGTCACTAAGGGGATGATCAGCATAAACTTTATCTTACATCAGCCTTACTACTCATTGCCATGGCAATACTGTCACGGTGTAGTTGATGCGTGGCAGAATACTCTGTCATAGTGCAGACATACTCTCGCTCTCTCTCTCTCTCTCTCTCTCTCTCTGGGTTTACAGTAGCAGTGCAGTTATTAAATGGATGTAATGCATATTATTTTACATACGTCAGCTGCACTATGCACTACCCAGTCTATTTACACATCACTGTCTAAGTGGGTGTCAGATATCTCTCTTTGCCGGCTTGCAGCACTCTATACCATTCCAGCTACAGTAAAGACAGACAGAAAGACAGACAGACAGGAGGGCAGAAAGACAGACAGGAGGGCAGAAAGACAGACATGCAGGCAGAAAGACAGACAGGCAGGCAGAAAGACAGACAGACAGGAGTGCAGAAAGACAGGCAGGCAGGCAGAAAGACAGACAGACAGGCAGGCAGAAAGACAGACAGACAGGAGGGCAGAAAGACAGACAGACAGAAAGACAGACAGGCAGGCAGAAAGACAGACAGGAGGGCAGAAAGACAGACAGGAGGGCAGAAAGACAGACAGGAGGGCAGAAAGACAGACAGGAGGGCAGAAAGACAGACAGACAGGAGGGCAGAAAGACAGACAGACAGGAGGGCAGAAAGACAGACAGACAGGAGGGCAGAAAGACAGACAGGAGGGCAGAAAGACAGACAGGATGGCAGAAAGACAGACAGGCAGGCAGAAAGACAGACAGACAGGAGGGCAGAAAGACAGACAGGAGGGCAGAAAGACAGACAGGAGGGCAGAAAGACAGACAGGAGGGCAGAAAGACAGACAGGAGGGCAGAAAGACAGACAGGAGGGCAGAAAGACAGACAGACAGGCGGGCAGAAAGACAGACAGACAGGCAGGCAGAAAGACAGACAGACAGGCGGGCAGAAAGACAGACAGACAGGCGGGCAGAAAGACAGACAGACAGACAGGCGGGCAGAAAGACAGACAGACAGGAGGGCAGAAAGACAGACAGACAGGAGGGCAGAAAGACAGACAGACAGGAGGGCAGAAAGACAGACAGACAGGAGGGCAGAAAGACAGACAGACAGGAGGGCAGAAAGACAGACAGACAGGAGGGCAGAAAGACAGACAGGCGGGCAGAAAGACAGACAGGAGGGCAGAAAGACAGACAGACAGGAGGGCAGAAAGACAGACAGACAGGAGGGCAGACAGACAGACAGGAGGGCAGAAAGACAGACAGACAGGAGGGCAGGAAGACAGACAGACAGGAGGGCAGAAAGACAGACAGACAGGAGGGCAGAAAGACAGACAGACAGGAGGGCAGAAAGACAGACAGACAGGAGGGCAGAAAGACAGACAGACAGGAGGGCAGAAAGACAGACAGGCAGAAAGACAGACAGACAGGCGGGCAGAAAGACAGACAGACAGGCGTGCAGAAAGACAGACAGGAGGGCAGAAAGACAGACAGACAGGAGGGCAGAAAGACAGACAGACAGAAAGACAGACAGACAGGCAGGCAGAAAGACAGACAGACAGGCAGGCAGAAAGACAGACAGGAGGGCAGAAAGACAGACAGGAGGGCAGAAAGACAGACAGGAGGGCAGAAAGACAGACAGGAGGGCAGAAAGACAGACAGACAGGCATAAAGACAGACAGGCAGAAAGACAGACAGGCAGGCAGAAAGACAGACAGACAGGAGGGCAGAAAGACAGACAGGAGGGCAGAAAGACAGGCAGGCAGAAATACAGACAGGCAGGCGGGCAGAAAGACAGACAGACAGGCGGGCAGAAAGACAGACAGACAGGCGGGCAGAAAGACAGACAGACAGGCGGGCAGAAAGACAGACAGACAGGCGGGCAGAAAGACAGACAGGAGGGCAGAAAGACAGACAGACAGACAGGCGGGCAGAAAGACAGGCAGGCAGGCAGGCAGGCAGGCAGGCAGGCAGGCAGACAGACAGACAGACAGACAGACAGACAGACAGACAGACAGACGCTATGTACTATATTCACTATGCTTTATCACCAACAGAGGGCAGTCATCTCAAATGACTTAATGTTACACACTCATCTCTGTCTCTCATCTCAGTCTCTCATCTCTGTCTCTCAGTCTCTCATCTCTGTCTCTGGCTCTCATCTCTCAGTCTCTCATCTCTGGCTCTCATCTCTCAGTCTCTCATCTCTGTCTCTGGCTCTCATCTCTCAGTCTCTCATCTCTGTCTCTCAGTCTCTCATCTTTCAGTCTCTCATCTTTCAGTCTCTCATCTCTGTCTCTGGCTCTCATCTCTTAGTCTCTCATCTCTGTCTCTCATCTCTGTCTCTCTGTCTCTCTGTCTCTCAGTCTCTCATCTCTGTCTCTCATCTTTCATGTCTCAGTCTATAATCTCTGTGTCTGTCTCTCATCTCTGTCTCTCTGTCTCTCATCTCTCATCTCTGTCTCTCATCTTTCATGTCTCTGTCTCTCATCTCTGTCTCTCTGTCTCTCATCTTTCATGTCTCAGTCTACCATCTCTCTGTGGTGTACGTGGTGAGTTAAGACAATCAGAAATCAGACGTTGACAAATGGGCACTTTCCTACATAGGCATGCATTCTGAACAGACACCATATCTTCACCACACACCCCTCCCCTTCTGGTGACACCATATCTTCACCACACACCCCTTCCCTTCTGGTGACACCATATCTTCACCACACACCCCTCCCCTTCTGGTGAGACACATATCTTCACCACACACCCCTCCCCTTCTGGTGACACCATATCTTCACCACACACCCCTTCCCCTTCTGGTGAGACACCATATCTTCACCACACACCCCTTCCCTTCTGGTGACACCATATCTTCACCACACACCCCTTCCCTTCTGGTGAGACACCATATCTTCACCAC
This sequence comes from Salvelinus namaycush, assembly GCF_016432855.1. Classification (NCBI taxonomy): domain Eukaryota; kingdom Metazoa; phylum Chordata; class Actinopteri; order Salmoniformes; family Salmonidae; genus Salvelinus; species Salvelinus namaycush. The sequence continues at coordinate 40,750 of NW_024058628.1, forward strand.
ACACCCCTTCCCTTCTGGTGAGACACCATATCTTCACCACACACCCCTCCCCTTCTGGTGACACCATATCTTCACCACACACCCCTTCCCTTCTGGTGACACCATATCTTCACCACACACCCCTCCCCTTCCGGTGACACCATATCTCAGTATGTGTAGACCTTGTATCTGATGCTGTCTGGACAGTGAAACAGCACCTCTCTGTCTCTCTATGGGTAGACCATGTATCTGATGCTGTCTGGACAGTGAAACAGCACCTCTCTGTCTCAGTATGTGTAGACCATGTATCTGATGCTGTCTGGACAGTGAAACAGCACCTCTCTGTCTCAGTATGTGTAGACCATGTATCTGATGCTGTCTGGACAGTGAAACAGCACCTCTCTGTCTCTCTATGGGTAGACCATGTATCTGATGCGTTCTGGGGAGAAATAGTATGACAGGCCAAACTCTTTGCTTTTTCCTTAGAGTTCTTAGGAACAGAAATGATGGTGGTTATAACATGTGTTGATTACAGACTGGGACAAGGAGAAGTTGAAAATTACCGTGAATATGCCTGACAGCTGTTCTGCGTATTCTCTGAGAACGCGCCCTAGAATACCGTTGGGCCCTGCAGCCTTGTGGGTGTTGACCTGATTTAAAGACCTTACTCGGAGAGCGAGAGCGCCCAGTCCTCTGGGTCGGTGGCAACCCTCACCCCCGGCACGATGCTGTTATTGTCAAAGCGTGCATAAAATGCATTGACTTCGTCTGGCATAGAGGTATCTTTGGGCAGATCACGGCTGGGTCTTCGTTTTTTTAATCCATAATGGACTGCAGCCCTGCCTATATTGTCCTTTTGCTCGTTTGTTGACTCTGCTGAGGTCATAGCGGGACTTCTTGTACTTGTTCCTGTCCTCAGCCGTAGCCTCCGGGTTGTCTGGGATAAGTCATATTCCTGGCCTCAGCCGTAGCCTCCGGGTTGTCTGGGATAAGTAATGTCCCTGTCCTCAGCCGTAGCCTCCGGGTTGTCTGGGATAAGTCATGTTCCTGTCCTCAGCCGTAGCCTCCGGGTTGTCTGGGATAAGTCATGTTCCTGTCCTTAGCCGTAGCCTCCGGGTTGTCTGGGATAAGTCATGTTCCTGTCCTCAGCGGTAGCCTCCGGGTTGTCTGGGATAAGTCATGTTCCTGTCCTCAGCGGTAGCCTCCGGGTTGTCTGGGATAAGTAATGTCCCTGTCCTCAGCCGTAGCCTCCGGGTTGTCTGGGATAAGTCATGTTCCTGTTCTCAGCCGTAGCCTCAGGGTTGTCTGGGATAAGTCATGTTCCTGTCCTTAGCCGTAGCCTCCGGGTTGTCTGGGATAAGTCATGTTCCTGTCCTCAGCGGTAGCCTCCGGGTTGTCTGGGATAAGTCATGTTCCTGTCCTCAGCGGTAGCCTCCGGGTTGTCTGGGATAAGTCATGTTCCTGTCCTCAGCCGTAGCCTCCGGGTTGTCTGGGATAGCCCTGTGTGAGGTGGCACTGTCCTTTAGTTTAGCACCAACCTCTTCTGATTGGAGAAACAGCAAACCTTCACCGAGGGCACAACGTCCCCGAGGTGTTTCCTAATGAGGCCGGTGACGGAGGTGGTTAGCTCGTCGATGTTATCGGCAGTTTCTCGAAACATATTCCAATCAACGCTAGCAAAGCAGTCCTGTAGCGTAATCTCTGATTCTGGTGCCTGATTCTCAACGGAGCGAGTCACCATTTACTTCCTAGTTTGAGCTACTGCTCGTAAACAGGAAGCAGGAGTACGGAGTCATGATCTGATTTGCCAAATAGCGGACGAGGGAGGGCCTTGCATGCTTGTTTTGTGGGTAGAATAACGGTGATCTAGGACTTTATCGCCCCCCCTAGTGGTGAAGGACACTTTGATGGAAGTTGGGCATCACATGTCTTAATTAATGAATCGGAATTAATCACTGGCATCCAGAAAAGCAGCCTCTGGATGTCAGCTTGGTTATAGCCTCGCACAGTTTAAGTGCCATCTTGTTATTTTTCTTGTCCTGAGGTGGAATGTGCACAACAGTCACAATAACTGCTGAAAACTCCCTCGGGATGTAGAAGGGTCGACATTTGATCATCAGGTATTTCAAGATGGGTCGATACTTCCACCTCGTTGGAGTCAGCACACCAGTTCTTCTTGATGAAGAGGCAAACTCCCTCCCCCTCTCGATTTTGCTGACTCCACTGTCCTGTCCGCATGGTGAATGGAGAATCCATAGAGCTAGATAGCCATGGGGGTTATCTTGTCAAAGAGCAGAGAATATTGCTGTTCCGAGAGTCTCGTTGGTAGCAGATCCACGATCAGAGGTCCTCCGTCTTATTATCTAGTGACTGTACATTAGCCAGTAGAATGGAGGGACGATCAGAGGTCCTCCGTCTTATTATCTAGTGACTGTACATTAGCCAGTAGAATGGAGGGACGATCAGAGGTCCTCCGTCTTATTATCTAGTGACTGTACATTAGCCAGTAGAATGGAGGGACGATCAGAGGTCCTCCGTCTTATTATCTAGTGACTGTACATTAGCCAGTAGAATGGAGGGACGATCAGAGGTCCTCCGTCTTATTATCTAGTGACTGTACATTAGCCAGTAGAATGGAGGGAAGGGGTGGTCGGTTTTCCCTTCGCTAGCGATTTCTTAGATTTTGTTATTTACATTTTCATTGGATTGTAACATTGGTTTGTTCGAGTAATCTGGGGCCTCGGTGAAGTGAGAGGGACAGAGACGGCGGACAGAGAGAGGGACAGAGACGGCGGACAGAGAGAGGGACAGAGAGAGGGACAGAGAGAGGGACAGAGAGAGGGACAGAGAGAGGGACAGAGAGAGGGACAGAGAGAGGGACAGAGAGAGGGACAGAGACGGCGGACAGAGAGAGGGACAGAGAGAGGGACAGAGACGGCGGACAGAGAGAGGGACAGAGAGAGGGACAGAGAGAGGGACAGAGAGAGGGACAGAGACGGCGGACAGAGAGAGGGACAGAGAGAGGGACAGAGACGGCGGACAGAGAGAGGGACAGAGAGAGGGACAGAGAGAGGGACAGAGAGAGGGACAGAGAGAGGGACAGAGAGAGGGACAGAGAGAGGGACAGAGACGGCGGACAGAGAGAGGGACAGAGAGAGGGACAGAGAGAGGGACAGAGAGAGGGACAGAGAGAGGGACAGAGACGGCGGACAGAGACGGCGGACAGAGACGGCGGACAGAGAGAGGGACAGAGAGAGGGACAGAGAGAGGGACAGAGACGGCGGACAGAGAGAGGGACAGAGAGAGGGACAGAGACGGCGGACAGAGAGAGGGACAGAGAGAGGGACAGAGAGAGGGACAGAGAGAGGGACAGAGAGAGGGACAGAGAGAGGGACAGAGACGGCGGACAGAGAGAGGGACAGAGAGCGGGACAGAGAGAGGGACAGAGACGGCGGACAGAGAGAGGGACGGAGACGGCGGACAGAGAGAGGGACGGAGACGGCGGACAGAGAGAGGGACAGAGAGAGGGACAGAGAGAGGGACAGAGACGGCGGACAGAGAGAGGGACAGAGAGAGGGACAGAGAGAGGGACAGAGAGAGGGACAGAGAGAGGGACAGAGAGAGGGACAGAGACGGCGGACAGAGAGAGGGACAGAGAGAGGGACAGAGAGAGGGACAGAGAGAGGGACAGAGACGGCGGACAGAGAGAGGGACAGAGAGAGGGACAGAGAGAGGGACAGAGACGGCGGACAGAGAGAGGGACAGAGAGAGGGACAGAGACGGCGGACAGAGAGAGGGACAGAGAGAGGGACAGAGACGGCGGACAGAGAGAGGGACAGAGAGAGGGACAGAGAGAGGGACAGAGAGAGGGACAGAGACGGCGGACAGAGAGAGGGACAGAGAGAGGGACAGAGAGAGGGACAGAGAGAGGGACAGAGAGAGGGACAGAGAGGGACAGAGAGAGGGACAGAGAGAGGGACAGAGACGGCGGACAGAGAGAGGGACAGAGAGAGGGACAGAGACGGCGGACAGAGAGAGGGACAGAGAGAGGGACAGAGACGGCGGACAGAGAGAGGGACAGAGAGAGGGACAGAGAGAGGGACAGAGACGGCGGACAGAGAGAGGGACAGAGAGAGGGACAGAGACGGCGGACAGAGAGAGGGACAGAGAGAGGGACAGAGAGAGGGACAGAGACGGCGGACAGAGAGAGGGACAGAGAGAGGGACAGAGAGAGGGACAGAGACGGCGGACAGAGAGAGGGACAGAGAGAGGGACAGAGAGAGGGACAGAGAGAGGGACAGAGAGAGGGACAGAGAGAGGGACAGAGACGGCGGACAGAGAGAGGGACAGAGAGAGGGACAGAGACGGCGGACAGAGAGAGGGACAGAGAGAGGGACAGAGAGAGGGACAGAGAGAGGGACAGAGAGAGGGACAGAGACGGCGGACAGAGAGAGGGACAGAGACGGCGGACAGAGAGAGGGACAGAGAGAGGGACAGAGAGAGGGACAGAGACGGCGGACAGAGAGAGGGACAGAGACGGCGGACAGAGAGAGGGACAGAGAGAGGGACAGAGACGGCGGACAGAGAGAGGGACTGAGAGAGGGACAGAGAGAGGGACAGAGAGAGGGACAGAGAGAGGGACAGAGAGAGGGACAGAGACGGCGGACAGAGACGGCGGACAGAGAGAGGGACAGAGAGAGGGACAGAGAGAGGGACAGAGAGAGGGACAGAGAGAGGGACAGAGAGAGGGACAGAGAGAGGGACAGAGACGGCGGACAGAGAGAGGGACAGAGACGGCGGACAGAGAGAGGGACAGAGAGAGGGACAGAGACGGCGGACAGAGAGAGGGACAGAGAGAGGGACAGAGAGAGGGACAGAGAGAGGGACAGAGAGAGGGACAGAGACGGCGGACAGAGAGAGGGACAGAGAGAGGGACAGAGACGGCGGACAGAGAGAGGGACAGAGACGGCGGACAGAGACGGCGGACAGAGAGAGGGACAGAGAGAGGGACAGAGAGAGGGACAGAGAGAGGGACAGAGACGGCGGACAGAGACGGCGGACAGAGAGAGGGACAGAGAGAGGGACAGAGACGGCGGACAGAGAGAGGGACAGAGAGAGGGACAGAGAGAGGGACAGAGAGAGGGACAGAGAGAGGGACAGAGAGAGGGACAGAGACGGCGGACAGAGACGGCGGACAGAGACGAGGGACAGAGAGAGGGACAGAGAGAGGGACAGAGAGAGGGACAGAGAGAGGGACAGAGACGACGGACAGAGAGAGGGACAGAGAGAGGGACAGAGACGGCGGACAGAGAGAGGGACAGAGAGAGGGACAGAGACGGCGGACAGAGAGAGGGACAGAGAGAGGGACAGAGACGGCGGACAGAGAGAGGGACAGAGACGGCGGACAGAGAGAGGGACAGAGACGGCGGACAGAGAGAGGGACAGAGAGAGGGACAGAGACGGCGGACAGAGAGAGGGACAGAGACGGCGGACAGAGAGAGGGACAGAGACGGCGGACAGAGAGAGGGACAGAGAGAGGGACAGAGAGAGGGACAGAGAGGGACAGAGAGAGGGACAGAGAGAGGGACAGAGAGAGGGACAGAGACGGCGGACAGAGACGGCGGACAGAGAGAGGGACAGAGAGAGGGACAGAGAGAGGGACAGAGACGGCGGACAGAGAGAGGGACAGAGACGGCGGACAGAGAGAGGGACAGAGAGAGGGACAGAGACGGCGGACAGAGAGAGGGACAGAGACAGAGAGAGGGACAGAGAGAGGGACAGAGAGAGGGACAGAGAGAGGGACAGAGAGAGGGACAGAGACGGCGGACAGAGAGAGGGACAGAGAGAGGGACAGAGACGGCGGACAGAGAGAGGGACAGAGAGAGGGACAGAGACGGCGGACAGAGAGAGGGACAGAGAGAGGGACAGAGAGAGGGACAGAGAGAGGGACAGAGACGGCGGACAGAGAGAGGGACAGAGAGAGGGACAGAGACGGCGGACAGAGACGGCGGACAGAGAGAGGGACAGAGAGAGGGACAGAGAGAGGGACAGAGAGAGGGACAGAGAGAGGGACAGAGACGGCGGACAGAGACGGCGGACAGAGAGAGGGACAGAGAGAGGGACAGAGAGAGGGACAGAGAGAGGGACAGAGAGAGGGACAGAGAGAGGGACAGAGACGGCGGACAGAGAGAGGGACAGAGAGAGGGACAGAGACGGCGGACAGAGACGGCGGACAGAGAGAGGGACAGAGAGAGGGACAGAGACGGCGGACAGAGAGAGGGACAGAGAGGGACAGAGAGAGGGACAGAGAGAGGGACAGAGACGGCGGACAGAGAGAGGGACAGAGAGAGGGACAGAGAGAGGGACAGAGAGAGGGACAGAGACGACGGACAGAGAGAGGGACAGAGAGAGGGACAGAGACGGCGGACAGAGACGGCGGACAGAGACGGCGGACAGAGAGAGGGACAGAGAGAGGGACAGAGAGAGGGACAGAGAGAGGGACAGAGAGAGGGACAGAGACGGCGGACAGAGACGGCGGACAGAGACGGCGGACAGAGAGAGGGACAGAGAGAGGGACAGAGAGAGGGACAGAGACGGCGGACAGAGAGAGGGACAGAGAGAGGGACAGAGACGGCGGACAGAGAGAGGGACAGAGAGATGGACAGAGACGGCGGACAGAGAGAGGGACAGAGAGAGGGACAGAGAGAGGGACAGAGAGAGGGACAGAGACGGCGGACAGAGAGAGGGACAGAGAGAGGGACAGAGACGGCGGACAGAGAGAGGGACAGAGAGAGGGACAGAGACGGCGGACAGAGAGAGGGACAGAGAGAGGGACAGAGAGAGGGACAGAGAGAGGGACAGAGACGGCGGACAGAGAGAGGGACAGAGAGAGGGACAGAGACGGCGGACAGAGAGAGGGACAGAGAGAGGGACAGAGAGAGGGACAGAGAGAGGGACAGAGACGGCGGACAGAGAGAGGGACAGAGAGAGGGACAGAGAGAGGGACAGAGAGAGGGACAGAGAGAGGGACAGAGACGGCGGACAGAGAGAGGGACAGAGAGAGGGACAGAGAGAGGGACAGAGAGAGGGACAGAGAGAGGGACAGAGAGAGGGACAGAGACGGCGGACAGAGAGAGGGACAGAGAGAGGGACAGAGACGGCGGACAGAGAGAGGGACAGAGAGAGGGACAGAGAGAGGGACAGAGAGAGGGACAGAGACGGCGGACAGAGAGAGGGACAGAGAGAGGGACAGAGAGAGGGACAGAGAGAGGGACAGAGAGAGGGACAGAGAGAGGGACAGAGACGGCGGACAGAGAGAGGGACAGAGACGGCGGACAGAGACGGCGGACAGAGAGAGGGACAGAGACGGCGGACAGAGAGAGGGACAGAGAGAGGGACAGAGACGGCGGACAGAGAGAGGGACAGAGAGAGGGACAGAGAGAGGGACAGAGACGGCGGACAGAGAGAGGGACAGAGAGAGGGACAGAGACGGCGGACAGAGAGAGGGACAGAGAGAGGGACAGAGACGGCGGACAGAGAGAGGGACAGAGAGAGGGACAGAGAGAGGGACAGAGGGACAGAGACGGCGGACAGAGAGAGGGACAGAGAGAGGGACAGAGAGAGGGACAGAGAGAGGGACAGAGACGGCGGACAGAGACGGCGGACAGAGAGAGGGACAGAGAGAGGGACAGAGAGAGGGACAGAGAGAGGGACAGAGAGAGGGACAGAGAGAGGGACAGAGACGGCGACAGAGAGAGGGACAGAGAGAGGGACAGAGACGGCGACAGAGAGAGGGACAGAGAGAGGGACAGAGAGAGGGACAGAGAGAGGGACAGAGACGGCGACAGAGAGAGGGACAGAGAGAGGGACAGAGAGAGGGACAGAGAGAGGGACAGAGAGAGGGACAGAGACGGCGACAGAGAGAGTGACAGAGAGAGTGACAGAGAGAGTGACAGAGACGGCGACAGGGAGAGGGATATAGAGAGTGACAGAGAGAGTGACAGAGACGGTGACAGAGACGGCGACAGAGACGGCGACAGGGAGAGGGATATAGAGAGTGACAGAGACGGCGACAGGGAGAGGGATATAGAGAGGGACAGAGAGAGAGGGACAGAGAGAGAGGGACAGAGAGAGAGGGACAGAGAGAGAGGGACAGAGACTGTTTGTCTACATAACCTGGTTCAAGTATTCATGACATCACCCTGAGGAAGGCACAGTGATGCTGAAACGTTGGTAAATACCCATTAAATTGCTGGGAGTTTATACATGGAGTGTGGGACTTAATTTATTTTGATAGTTTACAACACTGTATATATAGACATACACTGCTCAAAAAAATAAAGGGAACACTTAAACAACACAATGTAACTCCAAGTCAATCACACTTCTGTGAAATCAAACTGTCCACTTAGGAAGCAACACTGATTGACAATAAATTTCACATGCTGTTGTGCAAATGGAATAGACAACAGGTGGAAATTCTAGGCAATTAGCAAGACACCCCCAATAAAGGAGTGGTTCTGCAGGTGGTGACCACAGACCACTTCTCAGTTCCTATGCTTCCTGGCTGATGTTTTGGTCACTTTTGAATGCTGGCGGTGCTCTCACTCTAGTGGTAGCATGAGACGGAGTCTACAACCCACACAAGTGGCTCAGGTAGTGCAGCTCATCCAGGATGGCACATCAATGCGAGCTGTGGCAAGAAGGTTTGCTGTGTCTGTCAGCGTAGTGTCCAGAGCATGGAGGCGCTACCAGGAGACAGGCCAGTACATCAGGAGACGTGGAGGAGGCCGTAGGAGGGCAACAACCTAGCAGCAGGACCGCTACCTCCGCCTTTGTGCAAGGAGAGGCAGGAGGAGCACTGCCAGAGCCCTGCTAAATGACCTCCCGCAGGCCACAAATGTGCATGTGTCTGCTCAAACGGTCAGAAACAGACTCCATGAGGGTGGTATGAGGGCCCGATGTCCACAGGTGGGGGTTGTGCTTACAGCCCAACACCGTGCAGGACATTTGGCATTTGCCAGAGAACACCAAGATTGGCAAATTCGCCACTGGCGCCCTGTGCTCTTCACAGATGAAAGCAGGTTCACACTGAGCACATGAGCACATGTGACAGACGTGACAGAGTCTGGAGACGCCGTGGAGAACGTTCTGCTGCCTGCAACATCCTCCATCATGACCGGTTTGGCGGTGGGTCAGTCATGGTGTGGGGTGGCATTTCTTTGGGGGGGCCGCACAGCCCTCCATATGCTCGCCAGAGGTAACCTGACTGCCATTAGGTACCGAGATGAGATCCTCAGACCCCTTGTGAGACCATATGCTGGTGCGGTTGGCCCTGGGTTCCTCCAAATGCAAGACAATACTAGACCTCATGTGGCTGGAGTGTGTCAGCAGTTCCTGCAAGAGGAAGGCATTGATGCTATGGACTGGCCCGCCCGTTCCCCAGACCTGAATCCAATTGAGCACATCTGGGACATCATGTCTCGCTCCATCCACCAACGCCACGTTGCACCACAGATTGTCCAGGAGTTGGCGGATGCTTTAGTCCAGGTCTGGGAGGAGATCCCTCAGGAGACCATCCGCCACCTCATCAGGAGCATGCCCAGGCGTTGTAGGGAGGTCATACAGGCACGTGGAGGCCACACACACTACTGAGCCTCATTTTGACTTGTTTTAAGGACATTACATCAAAGCTGGATCAGCCTGTAGTGTGGTTTTCCACTTTAATTTTGAGTGTGACCCCAAATCCAGACCTCCATGGGTTGATAAATTTGATTTCCATTGATAATTTTTGTGTGATTTTGTTGTCAGCACATTCAACTATGTAAAGAAAAAAGTATTTAATAAGAATATTTCATTCATTCAGATCTAGGATGTGTTATTTTAGTGTTCCCTTTATTTTTTTTTGAGCAGTGTATATTTCCCATGCCAATAAAGCCCCTTGAATTGAAATGAGAGTGAGAGAGAGAGAGTTATGCAGAGAATGTTGTGGCCGGAAAAGGTGTGTAATTGTTGGATTATGGTGAGAATTTGTTTCCTGTCTCCTCTCTCTCTCCTCTCCTCTCTCTGTCCTCTCTTCTCTCTCTTCTCTCTCTTCTCTCTCTCTCTCTCTCTCTCTCTCTCTCTCTCTCTCTCTCTCTCTCTCTCTCTCTCTCTCTCTCTCTCTCTCTCTCTCTCTCTCTCTCTCTCTCTCTCTCTCTCTCTCTCTCTCTCTCTTCTCTCTCCC
>NW_024058629.1:0-2500 GCF_016432855.1 Salvelinus namaycush
TACCAGTACTAATGATAACCTGGCTACATACAGTAAAAGGGGTACGAGTAGTGAGTCGATGTGCAGAGGTACGAGGTAGTTGAGGTAGATATATACATACTATATACAGTAAAAGGGGTACGAGGTAGTTGAGGTAGATGTCACAGGAGGCTGCTGAGGGGAGAACGGATCATAATAAAGGCCAGAACGGAGCAAATGGAATGACATCACATGGAAACCATGGAAACCATGTGTTTGATACCATTCCTGTAACGATAGTCGTCATATTCCTCCTCGGACGAGGAGAAGGAGTAAGGGTCGGACCAAAATGCAGCGTGTTGTGAAGACATGATGCATATTTATTAACAGAACGACGAAACACGAAAACTCTTTAACAAACTACAAAACAAATAAACAACGTAGACTGACCTAAAACATGAGAACTTACAAATACACGAAGAACGCACGAACAGGTACAGACTACAAACAAACGCTACAGTCCCGTGTGGTACGAACATACATACAGACACGGAAGACAATCACCCAACCAACAAACAGTGTGAAACAGCCTACCTATATATGATTCTCAATCAGAGGAAATGAAAAACACCTGTCCCTGATTGAGAACCATATAAGGCTAACAGACAATGAACCTAAACATAGAAACACATAACATAGAAAGCCCACCCCAACTCACGCTCTGACCAACTAAACACATACAAAAACAAGAGAAAACAGGTCAGGAACGTGACATAACCCCCCCCTCAAGGTGCGAACTCCGGGCGCACCACCAAAAGTCTAGGGGAGGGTCTGGGTGGGCATCTGTCCACGGTGGCGGCTCAGGCTCTGGGCGTGGTCCCCATCCCACCATAGTCAATCCCCGCTTTTGTAGCCTCCTCCCAATGACCACCCTCCAAATTAACCCCACTGGATTAAGGGGCAGCACCGGACTAAGGGGCAGCACCGGAATGAGGGGAAGCTCCGGACTGAGGGACGGTATCTCCGGACTGAGGGACGGTATCTCCGGACTGAGGGACGGCAGCTCCGGACTGAGGGACGGCAGCTCCGGACTGAGGGACGGCAGCTCCGGACTGAGGGACGGCAGCTCCGGACTGAGGGACGGCTCTGGCTGCTCATGGCTGGCTGACGGCTCTGGCTGCTCATGGCTGGCTGACGGCTCTGGCTGCTCATGGCTGGCCTGCTCATGGCTGGCTGACGGCTCTGGCTGCTCATGGCTGGCTGACGGCTCTGGCTGCTCATGGCTGGCTGACGGCTCTGGCTGCTCATGGCTGGCTGAAGGCTCTGGCTGCTCCTGTCTGGCGGAAGGCTCTGGCTGCTCCTGTCTGGCGGAAGGCTCTAGCGGCTCCTGTCTGGCGGAAGGCTCTAGCGGCTCCTGTCTGGCGGACGGCTCTAGCGGCTCCTGTCTGGCGGACGGCTCTAGCAGCTCCTGTCTGGCGGACGGCTCTGAAGGCTCAGGACAGATGGGCGGCTTTGAAGGCTCAGTACAGACGGGCGGCTTTAAAGGGTCAGTACAGACGGGCGGCTTTGAAGGCTCAGGACAGACGGGCAGTTCTGGCTGCGCTTGGCAGACGGACAGTTCAGACGGCGTTGGGCAGACGGGCAGTTCAGGCGCCGCTGGGCAGACGGTAGACTCTGGCCGGCTGAGGCGCACTGTAGGCCTGGTGCGTGGTGCCGGAACTGGAGGTACCGGGCTAAGGACACGCACCTTCAGGCTAGTGCGGGGAGCAGCAACAGGACGCACAGGACTCTGGAGACGCACAGGAGGCTTGGTGCGTGGTGTATGCACTGGTGGTAATGGGCTGGAGACACGCACCACAAGGCTAGTGCGTGGAGGAGGAACAGGGCTCTGGAGACGCACAGGAAGCCTGATGCGTGGTGTAGGCACTGGTGGTACTGGGCTGGGGCGGGGAGATGGCACCGGAAATACCGGACCGTGCAGGCGTACTGGCTCCCTTGAGCACTGAGCCTGCCCAACCTTACCTGGTTGTATGCTCCCCATCGCCCGACCAGTGCGGGGAGGTGGAATAACCCGCACCGGGCTATGTAGGCGAACCGGGGACACCATGCGTAAGGCTGGTGCCATGTAAGCCGGCCCGAGGAGACGCACTGGAGACCAGACGCGTTGAGCCGGCTTCATGGCACCTGGCTCAATACTCAATCTAGCCCGGCCGATACGAGGAGCTGGTATGTACCGCACCGGGCTATGCACACGTACAGGAGACACCATGCGCTCTACTGCGTAACACGGTGTCTGCCCGTACTCTCGCTCTCCACGGTAAGTACAGGGAGTAGGCGCAGGTCTCCTACCTGACTTCGCCACACTCCCTTTTAGCCCCCCCCCCAAGAAATTTTTGGGCTTGATTAACAGGCTTCCAGCCTCGCCTCCGTGCTGCCTCCTCATACCACCGCCTCTCGGCTTTAGCTGCCTCCAGCTCTTCACGAGGGCGGCGATATTCTCCAGGTTGAGCCCAAGGTCCCTTACCATCCAATTCGTCCTCCC